>NC_090878.1:1002589-1007589 GCF_036669935.1 Montipora foliosa | reverse complement strand
AGACGGATAATTCGTCTTGAATTCACATCAGACGGATGAACTTGTCTCATTTTTGTACCGGAAAAGTCTGGAACTAGAAAGAACGCACTGTACTTTGGGAAATAAAACATGGCGCCCAAAGCTGTCCAAGCCAAACGCCAGAAGGAATCGAATGATAAACCTCGAAGCAAAGCGAAAAAGCTAAAGAAGAACACTTGGAACGAAGACCAAACGTTCATTTTTGCAACTGTATTATCCTGTTTGGAAGGCAGAGACAAGCCTTGGGCTCTTGTACTTAGAAACTCTTGCTTTGAAGAAGAGTGCCAACGAAAGTGTTTTTAGAAAGATACTAGAAGACTTCGAAGATGCCTTAGAGAAAGAAGGCAAATATGTCGAGGATGAAAATTATTTGTTTACTGTCGACCAACTTAGAGCGAAGTACAAGAGGTTAAAGCAGGAATGGAAGAGGATTAACACGAAGATTAAAACTGGAAGTTGGCTAGGAGCAAAAGATACAGAGGTACCAACCTGGTATAACGTTCTTGATCCACTGTTTAGCGAAAGTTGCGATAACATGTTGTCTGTCAGCAGTAAAGCAAGCGACTTACGTGATTCAGACGAAGATTCAGGAGATGAAAGCCCAACAGGTGAAGAGTGCGAAAGTGTCAAGTTCTTCGGTGAGCGTCGTGAGCTACAGCAGTGACATGGCTAGACGAAAAGTATCCTTATCTCCTGTTAGCTTGGCTGATGCGGATGTTACTGACAGTGGCGTTAAGATATAAATGAGGAGGAGATCGAGGAGAATGGTGAAGGGAGACCACAGAAAAAGCTAGCAAAGAAAACGGTTGTGAAAGTGGCCTCAAAAAGTAAAAAAAACAACCCAAAACACAAACTGCAGCCATGTGGCAGGTGGTTCAATGTATTGAACAATGTTCGTCTCAACAAGAAAAAAAACAGTGATCGTAGGATGGCCACCATGCTCGGGTCAGAGAGGAAAAGGGACGAGCTATTCCTAAATTACCAAAGAGAGCAGGCAGAAGCAAACCGAAGTCATGAATTGCAGATGGCCCAGTTGTTAATGCAATCTGGAGGAGGCCGAAGCCTTCCCTCTATGGCTTTATCCACCCACTTGAGTGACTCTGGAATGCAAACTTACCCAAATGTACCTCGGCAACAGCATACCTGGCATGACATGACATATGGTAGTGACCCCACATCAGCTGCAAGCATTCCTTTTTATGAACAACTATGATGTGGACACCATTTTGTCGTTGTAAAGTTAATTAAAAATATTTTATTCACAAAACAAACTCAGCGAATGTGAGAGAATGTTTAACACATATTAAATGAACTTAATATGTGTTAAACATTCTCTCACATTCGCTCACTTTGATGTTTGGTTGGCCGCATCGCTCAACGATGCTCTCAATGTGACTGCGCGATGTAGTTATGAGCTATGCTGTCAGTCGATATTTGACTCTGTGGCTGCGTGATGCAGCTCGAGTCAAATACCCACATTTCACCCTTGCTCACCATAGGGTCTCCAGTAGCTCAGTGGTTAGAGCATCCGTACTTGATCACGGAGGGTCGTGGGTTCGAATCCCATCTGGGGCTCGGATTTTTCCGAAAACAAACTCAATCAAAGAAACTAGCAAAATGCAAAGAATGTGTTGTTGTGTTAACATTTAACTTTGATCTAGAACAGGCCACTTGATGTATATCATTGTTATGATATTTTTTTCTCCAAGCTAGTGGTTGATATTATGATTAAAACAAGGATCTTAATATTATACATGTACTGTTGTAGAAAGATAGATAAGACCATGCATGCCTGTTCACGTACACATTTGGCAAAGAGTTCCTTTTAATATTAACTACGTTTTGTAATTTTATGTCAAAGAAATACTTGGAAATGCCATGGTATGGGACAGTCAACTTAAACAGCAACAGAAGGTTATAGTTTGGTTATTATGAACTCCTCCATGATAGGCCGTACTGTTCAGTTTATAGCATAAAGGTTTCAACTAGAAAATGAGACTTATAATCTGTTAATAGAAGTGGCTTACAATAATTAAGAAAGTTGATTATTATTGTTCTAAAATATTACTGTAATGTTGTTTAGTAGAAACCAGATTAGTCATTCCATTGGAATGCTTTTAAAGTTACTCCTGCAAGGACCACAAACCAACCACAAATGTTTTGTCGAAGTTGTGAAGGGCAATACAACACATTATGATAGGTTTGATGTTAGATCTTCTACATTCAGTTTTTTTGTTGAGAATTCGCCATCTGCCTTTGAGCATACCATATGCATGCTCAGAGACAACCCTAGCACCTCTCAACTTCGTGTTAAAGTTCTTTTCCTTTGCATCTTTAGTACAATCTGGAAATGCTTTAATTAACCATGAACGTGAAGGAAAGGCAGCATCACCTACTGTTGTAAAAGGTATTTGTCCATATTCAGGTAATTCCAAAACTTGATGAGGTATGCAGTGACCGGTTTCAATGGCATTAAATATATCTGTGGACTGCAAGAGTGTCGAGTCATGCATTGACCCTGGCGCTCCAACGCCGGGTAGCCTCGCAGCTCCTACAAGCTCTAAATTTCTTTGGCGAGGATATAGTTGCAGCCCTTTTGTTTTGGGCCTAGGGTCCATTGTTTAGGCCTAGGGTCCATTGTTTCTGTTGTTTGTTCGTTTGTTAAACCTCAACGGTGGTCTCCAATCAGGTGAGACCTTGTAAGAGCTGCGAGGTGACCCCAACGCCTGCCCAAAGAAATCGTTTATTTGAAGCAATCAAACCCATGTTTGTCACTGAGTAACGCCTTTTAAAACTGAAGAAGTTCTTCAGGTGACAATTGATGTAGACATGAAAGCCATCCCACGTCCCCACACATGGGAATTCCCAGTCTTCTATGAAGGAAGTTAACTCTTTCTTCCATTCCTCGTCGCTCTGTGGAAGCGTTACCAAATCATCATACATTGATTGTACTAAGACGTTGATTACACTATTAAAGATAGTGCAAGCAGTAGATGGTGCCACACCAAACAAGTCACCTACAGTACTGTAAGAGCACCGGTGTGCGAGACGATACACAGTGAGTCCTAGCTGACATTCTGGAGGGGTAGGCTCTTTAAATTTGGTAGTTACTTTACTTATATCATTGGAAATGGCACCAAGGATACACTGGAATGTCTCACGCGTTACCCTCAGCCTTTTCTTAAACTGATCATCGGTCCAACTGTGGTAACCATTCTCCCACCAAAGATGGTTTCTTTCTTCGTCCATTCCTTTTGGATTCCTTATGGACTGCCCCAGCAGCACGCTACTTGATGCATACATCCAGAAGGGTCGGCTCTGAAGAGCGTCAAGAGATGCAGTTCTTGAAACTTTTCGATAAAAGAACAAGTTGCTTTCGAGATTTCTTTTCCTTGACATGAAGTAAGCGATGGCCGCCATTGTAATGAATTGGTAACCGCGCCTGAGCTTCAAAGGTATGCTCTATCCGTCTAATGTGAATCAGTGACAAGGGAAATTTGAACTGTGTATCCGTCTCAAATTCACACCTAGACGGGAAATGTATCCGACCGATTATCCGTCTGGACGGATTATCTGTCTCTAGTGTGAAAACGGCCATTGATCATGAATTGCGTCATAACATTGTCAAAGTAGCTGTGGATCCACGAGGCGATAGCCGCAGACTACTTTGACATTGTTATGACGAAATTCGTGATCAATAACAGGACAGACGCATGAAAAACTGACATCAATTTGTTTCAAATTAAAAATTTATGTGTATGTCCACTTAATGACAATATAAATTAGCCAATGAGCGCGCGAGAATTTTTGCAGTCATTGTAAACAGCATCATCGTTTCGTAGCCATCACGTGTGAAGAGAGAGGGACAAAACATGTCACTCTTTTAATTAAAGTACTTTTTTTCGATCCCATCAAAAGAGAATACTCCCCATGCCATTGTTATGACCAAGATGAAATAAATTCAGGGGAAGTGTAAACCAGAGCAGAGTCTTCGAATGATCGAGCTTCATTTTGTCGGGGATGACTGAATACTTACTAAAGCATAAAGGAATCTTCTATTTCCTCTTAATTAGCGAAAATCAATATCCGAATAGAAGTTTTTCAGCAAGAATTGAATTGATGCTGTCAGTTACACTTGAAAGAACAGTTTAGAATGACGGATCACATTGTTTCCATGTCACGTGATCCTGGATACCTTCCCGGACCTCAGGTGAAACTAGGGAGTTTAAGCAAAGACGATGGCTACGGGGACGCCACGAAGCAAGAATATTGTAAGTTAAAAAAGGAAAAATACTCGGTGCTGCACGTGCAACACGAATTTCCGTGCATTTCTCTGCAGTACTCCACAAAACAACAACGTGAAATCAACATATTTTAGGTTTTGACGACGACGTGAGCATATAACAATGAAACAGTTATTTTCTGTTGTGACTTTAAATTAAAACCGTTGTACCCATTTAGTTACAGGATAGTTCGCCTGTATTATACAAGGTAAACAAGACGGAACAATCGCGAAATACTTGCGACAGCGCTAAGTTATATTTTAGACTGACATTTTCGTTGCATATTAGGGAAACTTAAGATCTACGACGCAACGGTAAACGAAAACGTCATTTAACATTGCAAGTTCTGGTTTATTAATCTTTTTCGTCATTATGTCGGTTTGTCTAACTTCTACAAACTAGCGCAACTTTCCAGGAACTGAATTAGGAGGTGCGATGTTGAAACTACGACAGAAAATTCAAATTCGCCGCCTATTGTTCACGTTCTCCGTAAAACTTGAGAATAGACCTTTTCGGCTTGTACATTTTGTTTTCCCAATACAGATCATGTGATAATACTCAGGAGGCTTGGTCCTTTGTTTTGTTCATTAAAAAGAGTGCATGCAGGCATATTCATGCTCGAATGCCCTCATTTTAATGAACAAAACAAAGGACCAAACCTCCTGAGTATTATCACATGATCTGTATTGGGAAAACAAA
>NC_090878.1:980089-997589 GCF_036669935.1 Montipora foliosa | reverse complement strand
TCACAACACGCATGGGTAACTTCATAAGATAAGATAAGATGACTTTATTATATCACTTCAGGATATCTCTATTTACAAATCTATTTACAAAATTATTATTAACACGTAATAAAAATAAAAAATGTATTATTAAAAATGCTAGAATCGAAGGAAAATGCTGAAAACAACAAAATCAATTATTAAAACAAGATATTTTGCCGCATGGCAACATCGCGATTGGCTAGCAAATAATTGACATGTTCACTTTTATCGGTTATTCTATTAAAGATTTCTTCCGACAATTTCCAGAATGCATTAAGCGAATCAGGTTTAGATGACTCAGCCTTAAAGGCATTAAATACTTGTTGAATTTCGAAGGCGTAGTGGCAACTGGTTCCAATATTTAATAACTCTATTGCTGAAGAAGTCATGCGCTGATCTTAATGGATGATGAGAAATGACATTAAGATTACGAGTTCGATAAGCTGTATTTGTCCCAAACATATTGTGACCATAGTCCACAAAACCGTTGATTCATGCAATTGTTTATTTATTATATGCTTCAAAAATTACTTCATTGCTGTGTTTCCAAAGCAACTTCCTTATTTATTGCATTCTATAACCTATTTTATACATTCTGTTAGGCCTTAATAATAATAATAATAATAATAATAATAATAATAACATTATGTTATTAGTTGTGACACATATAAGTACAATAGTTCGTAGTTTTAAATTTTGACTTTCCTACATAACGTTTATTCGTTTGACATACCATCTGGCTATTTCTGGGACATCCGAGAGCCCAAGGCAAGACAGGTGGAAGAATCCCTTTCCTGGGCACTGCAGTATGAAAATAATTTAATTCTTTAAAATGATTGTCAAACAAAATTCAATCATGTTAAATGATAAAATCATGTTTGATTGTAATGTAATTTATATAAATTTGCAACCACATTAAAATACATAGCACTTAGTAACAGCAGTCAGGAGAAAAACCAAATTCAGAATCAAGAGAGGTTAAATTCTTATTCTAACAATTCAAGGGGTTGTATCCATTTTGAAGCAGAATCCCAAAATGTGAAAATCTAAATTTATGCCATTTGTGATTGTTCTCAGAAGTCCATACACCTTATTCCAAAATGGCCGCTGATTTATGCGGATACAAATTGGCCCTTGTTGCCTCGTTCAAGATAAAATATTCTTTTGAATTTTAAGCTTAAGAACGAGGCATCAAGGGCTTATTTGAATAAAAACAAAAGAATATTTAAATGGCGGCCATTTTGGAATAAGGTGTATTAACAGAACTCAGAAGAGTGGATCATCTCTTTCGTTATTAAATTTGGTCTTAACTCATTGGTAATAATTGCCAGAGTACATATGCCTCTGATTGGTCTGCAACCAATTGCATGCTACATTCAAAATCATGGATCAGGAATAGAAGGCAATGCCAGTTTGTTTTATGCATGAAAAAATTAACAGCTGCAGTAGTGTTCCAAAAGAGTCACATGTATCAGGAGCCCTTAATTTTTTTAGGTATTATCCATTTTTAGAACAGCTTAGCTTCTGGATTTTTTTTTTCAGACGGAGTAGAGAACATACAGTAACTGGCATTATTTGCATTCTATTCCTTATCCATGCAGATTTTGAATGTACCATGCAATCCCTTACTGATTGCAACTTCTGGATTGTATCTACATATGCAAGACTTAGTATGTATATCAGGTGATTCAGTTCCATAAGGAACTAACTTAATATGACTTATGTGTACAAAATTTAGATTATCCATTAAACATTAATTACATGTACCTCTTTTGTGATCTTTGTTTCACAAATGAGAATATTTGACTCTTCCTCTTTACTTTTTTTGCTACAGGAATTTACAAAACACTGTTGAATTGAATGAGTTGATACTGATGAAACCAAAATTATGTACACTGTATTGCCTGTACAAAATTATTCGGCTCTAATGAACATATTCACAACAAAAACACCCTAGGATGCCACCAGTTGATGAGTTAAATCTTTTGGAGTTAGTCAGAGTGAAATCAGTGTTGAAAAATATTTCACTCGCTCGCTGTGCTCACTCGTGAAATATTTTTCAACACTCGATAAATTTCGTATCTCCGTGCGGCCATGTAATATCCTCTATTTAATGTGCTTAACCTCAAACGCCCTATGATGCTCCCAGTAATTGACAAGTAAAATCGGTTCCTCAATCAACTGAAGGTGATTATTTTTTGTAGCTATCTACAGCTGTACATTTAAATAAGGCTGAAAGCTATTAACAATGATACAGTAAATCAAGCTTTTTCAACTTTTGTCATCTTTAGGCCTTGGATAAAGCCATGTAATATTTTACTGTAAATTGCTTCAAAATTCCCTAACCATACACATACAAAATTGTTTACACTGTAGTTACATGCTTTCCCAACCAAAACTGAGCAACTTACGAGTATCACTTTATTTGCTTGTTATTCCATCAACTATGAACTATGATTTTGCTGAACAAAGGGTTTTGATTCTGAGACACTTAGTTATTTGTAAAACACAAAAGACTTTCTTAAAAAAAGAGACGAACTTGAAAATGAGAGTTTCAAAAAAGTTCTCACATAGGAAAAGCAAAAACACAACAAATTTCTTTCTTAAGCCAGTGTCAATTTCATGTTTCACCTAAAATAATAATGATTATTAGTAAGGAGTGTTTCCTTATCACGGTATGATCTTTCCTACACAATGTACATGTATATATCATTGGTTGCACTGTATTGCAAAGTTGTAATTTAGTGTCCTTAAATCCAGGTTTTCTTAATAAAAAAACTACAGGATGGACCACTACAAAAGTTACATGTGACATGGCTTGAGGGGACTGTCTAAACTAAAGCCCTCTCCCTTCCAAACAGTGTGGATACATTGTTTGGAAGGGGCAAGGGATCCATCTTTAACCCTTTCACTCCCAATAGTGCCACTTATAGATTTTACTCTGTCTAACAGCAGACGATTTTACTCGTCAATGGGGAACCCCACGGGGCTGAAAGGGTTAACAATAGTAATAGAAAACAATCTTCTCTGCGGTGGTGGATACATTGTTTGGAAGGGGCAGAGGATCCAACTTTAACAATCGTTATAGAAAACATTCTCCTCTGTGGTGGTGGTAATCCTTACACTTGAATCACGAAGAATGATGACTTCTGGTCAGATTTTTTGTATTAAACCAGAGCTTGTTATCTAGAGAGCCACCCAAAAGGATCATCATCATGGATTGTGCAGATTTGAGAGTCATTGACCTACATGTAATTATTTTGTTGAAGCAGAGACTGATGTTAATCATTGCCTGCCAAGATCATTGCCTTTCAATCCCCTGTCATTCTAAGGTTTGGTGGTCTACAAAAATGGTTTTGTCACTTGTTTGCAAGTTCTGCATGTTGGTGCAGTAATCACTGTTCAAAGGAATTATGTTTTTCTGAGTGCATAACCTACTTCTCCAGAGTCACTGAAATTATGTTGCACTGTAGTTTGTTATGCAGTTCAATGTGTGGGTGCCACATTTAACACAGTTGCAAGCAATTCTGTGGTTGCCTTGTTAACTGAAGATCAGAAACATAACGTAAGGTCACCATGTGTCATGCATGATCAATTTGTTGAAGTCAAGTCTTCATTTAATTCCTGCCTGTTTCATCCATACAAGTGGCCAGGCAGTCGCAGAAGGCGATCTTTATATGAAGTGCTCTCATTCTCTTGTTCTGTTTATTTTTGTGCTCGACATTTATTAACAATTAACATATGAGCAGTGATGTCTTATCCAGACAGTTGTTGAGGGTCTCTACAATAATGTTTCCTGAAGTGTAGCTAAGATAATATTATAAAGTTAGAGTTGCTTTACTGATATTTGTCCAGGTTAAGTCTGTAATAGTGTGCTTGGTGCTGAGCTGTACAGTTCTAGTCATTCTTGCCACAGTCACCTACTAATCTGTCAGGTGTGTCACAAACTATTCGTGCCCTTCTCGTTTATGTCCACTTTATCAATGCTCTGTTGAACTTTGGAGAAGTGCTTTTCTATAATTATTTCACCCACTCCACCCTAGCCCAACCAACCCTTTCTCTTCCCCACCACTCACATGTGTGATTTTCGTAATGGTCCATCCTCAAACTAATCCTTAGACAAACCGTAAACACTTGTATGCAACTTTAAAAAGTCAATGCTTGAATATTTTAAGTCCTTGCAATGCGGCTGCAACAAATCTCAAGTGTACTGGGAAACGACCCATTAACAAGTGAGGCCTTAACTACTCTGTATAGGTGAATGCAGTAATAAAAAATTAACTTTCACTTGCATTCTATGAATTTCCTCTACCTCAGTGTCCCTCTTCGTTGATTCCAAAGAATGATTGTCTTCTTCTTCATAGACTGAACTTGACATCTGGAATTTTCTTGTACAATACTTCCTCCTGCAAAAAAAATAATAATTGAGAAAAAAGTAAATTAAAATTGAAACCATCATTTTGTGTGAGTAATGGTCAGAAGGACTTGATAATGACATTTAGCTAGGGTGGAGTGGGTGAAATACAAAAAACTGCTTCTCTAAAATTGAACAAAGCATTAAGTGAGATAATTATAGAAAAGCACTTCTCCAAATTTGAACAGAGCATTGACGTTTCATTGTGTTAGTTTTTATAACAACATGGGCGACAAATTATTCCTTAATTTGGCGCAAAATTTCAGCGTTAATTTATATTTCACATGTAAAATTACAATGTTGCCATGGCAACTTTTCCCACAGAGCCAAAAACGAAAAACCGTGTGTCTCATGAATGAAACTTGTCACAGGCTCCCATGATATTAACAGATAATCAAATGGTACATTGTGAAATAAATGATTAGGGAATAATTTCACTTCACCTATTGCTTCTTTAATTTGGTTTTGGATTAATACTCCCACTTAATTTTATTATATACAAAGTCAAGAAAAAATTAATAACCAGACATTCCAAGCAGAGCAATCAAATCTTAGAGGATCACCGATCTGGCTGGAATCAGATCTTCTATGACACTTTGCATGACTAGAACTTTTTGGAGCACAAGCAACTATTTTTCCTCCAAACCCCAAAAGGAGAAAAGTAAAATTCCATTCTACATGTATAATGACGTGTAGTTGTGGTGTGGAAACAGTTTCCAAAAAGTAGGAAGAAAAGGGTTTTGCTTAAGACAATACAATCAATAACTCCTTACCACAGATAGAAAACTTATTTCCTTGTTCTTTGAGACGATCTTCTCTTCTTGATGAAATTCAGTGTACATTGTATTCAGTATGTATTGACTAAACAATGGATAAGAGAATAAAACTCTTTTCCCATCAAGGAGTTGATCTTAAATCTCTAAGCACTTTAATAAACACCAAGTTTAAAAAAAATCAAACATATATGTAACATTTGGCAAACCAGAAAAATGCTGAAAATCATGGTAGCATAAAAATTTGATTATTCAGGAATACAGAAAACGCTGTGTCTAGATCGATGTTGAGCAGCCAGACAGGATTTTGAAAAATTAATACTCTGTATCCAGCAGTCTGATAATTTTTCAATTTTGTGTCAATCTTTGATAATTATTCAATACCCAATGCTATTTTTATTTAGACATCTAAGAAGATGTCAATTAAATGTACAGCTGGGAATTCTGTGGTTGCTAAGCATGCTATGCAAATCTTGCCAACATTACTCATACCAATTACCACTCAACCAACAACTCAAGCTATTGGCTTTAAATTCTTACTGTGTTTAAGGTCTCAGTAAAGGAAAATGAGGTGTCCGTGGAAAAATGAAATTGTCGCGCCGCTATTTTTGTATAGTTTGTATAGGGACAAACTATACATGATAATTATTAAAGCTAACACATTGAATTATTTGAATAAAGTTCTAGTTTTTTGGTATTTAATATTACCTTTTAGTTTTGAGGCCTCAAACCCAGAACGACCGAGTGTGCTCCAGAAGCTCCTGCCCCTTCACTTTATTGCAAACACTTCAAGTCACAAGTCTGCAAGTCACAGATGAATATGCTCCAATACTGTGTGAGGAATTTTAGATATATGTAAAGAATTGAAGACACATTTGTGGGTTCTAATGATCTCGTGAGGAATGAATCAATGCTGAAATGGTATATGATCATAGCTTCACTATGATCATACCTTGACTGATGATCATAGATCATAGCTAGCATAGCTGATCATAGCTGATCATAGATTGATGATCATAGCTTCACTTGATTTCATATCCGCAGTTCATGAATGATTCATTTCATATACCATTTCAGCATTGATTCATTCCTCACTCGATCATAAGAACCCACAAATGACCAGCTCCCAACGTCAGTGGCTTCATAGCTCAGTTGGTTAGAGCGTCGCACCGGAATTGCGAGGTCACGGGTTCAAACCCCGTTGAAATCCTGAATTTTTCAGGCTTCTCTATCAATTCAATTGTAAAAATTGCGTTCATAACTGCGAAGATCATAGCTTCACTTGATTTCTTATAGTCATTATACTTGAGGTCAAATTGCTTACAAAATCTAATATGGTGGAAACTTCCAATTGCAAGCAGCTGAAGTTGTTCCCAGCAAGATATTCCGGTGAAACTGGAACCTTATTAATTCTTTTCAACAACTGAATTCCAAATTTCCTGTAAAAGTGGAGGTTCCCCTTTACTATTAATTATTTCATAAACTGCTAATAGTAACAGATGCAATCACGTAAAATTGTACTTTCTTACGAGTAAATTCTTTCATTCATGGACCGTTTAAATTTGTTTTAGGAGGTTAGTCCACAGCCATGAAATACCATACAGAGTCAAAAACATTTCCTACAAAAGACATTAGAACATGAAATAATCGTTTATACCTGAAACAAGCGATCAACAAGGAATCCGCCATGGTCGCCGCCATGTTGAAAGCTGAGAAGACCCTGGGAACGAGGCTACGCAAACAGTCACCCCATAGGTAACCCAAGGAACTCGACGATAGGAAGCAAAATCGAGGAACAGCTGATCAAGGTTTAAAAGACCACAAAACCACAATAATTTTCCGAGAAAGTTTCTTTTTTGTCCTTTTTATTTCCCATTTACAGCTGTCTGATTTTGTGAGGACACCTCTCTCGTAAATCTTGATAGTATATATGGAGGTCTCCTTGTCCTTTCTATTAATGTTTTGTAAAGAGAAAGAAAAACAGGTGATCGTCCAACCAGAGTTAAGCAGCGTTCCAGGTAACTTTCGTTTTGGCCAATCCTAATGTATGACGGCTTTTCTTTCTCGAGGACAGTGTTGACGAGGTAAGAGCAAACTGAGAACGAAAGCACTTGTCTACTCAAGCAACTTACTTCCAGAACGTTATGTAGGTAGAATTTATTGTTAAAAGCCATCAACTAACTGAGGTAGACTACGTTCAAGTAACTGGCGTTCTGCTTTGATGAAAAGTGCAAAACTTGTTCTCTCTTTTCCGAATTATGCCGAAAAAATATGCTGGCAACATCGATAGTAACCTGCGATCAGGGGTACTTTTCCTTAGAGAGGGCGCGAAAACCTACCCTTTCGAGCCCTCTCCAAAGAAACGTACTTCTGATCGCAGGTTACGTATACGTCGATAGTAATGCCTGCACAAAACAAGAAATTAGTCTAGCAAGGATTTCTCGCTAGTTGCGACTGTAGGCTTTGCACAATAGACCATTAACCACCTGGTTAACGTTTCCCCTATATTTGAAGATTGATGGAAGACAAATTCCCCTTTTTCTTATTCCGTTGTATGCGAACTAGAACCAAGAGAATACAAGGCAAGGGCGCGAATCCCTGTCTTCCAAGATAATTACTTAAATTTATTTTAAATAGCGTCCAAGCTATGTAGATGATTTCATCTGTAGTTTTGCACGACCACGTGGTCCTTTTTTACACCAACCGACCAATGTCGTGTCGACCTTGAAAAAAAACAAAGCACGGAGTATGACAGAGAACTAACGATATATTTCAAATATTTTTTATCGAATTAGGGCCAAATGTGGAGAATTCGCTTTCTTATACCTTATTTCCCTTTGTTTGCACCAAACGATCTCGGAAGAAACTGTTAAACCCGTATATTGATGAAAGTGACATCGGATCAATGTGGAGGTCTACGCTAGTTCAGTATTGTGGGTCTTGACGTTGCATATAACACTGCGATAGCCTAACTAGCTGGCGGGATATTTTATCGCAAAATATTTTCAGCACGCGCGAGAAGATCTTTGGTTGTGTTTTGGCCGCGAGTGGTATAGTGACGAGTAGGAGTTGGCTTCGCCGCCACTCGCTATGGTGATCTGGTGACGCGGAAAACATCACGCCGGCTGCGCAGGCTAATACCGCTATGACATTTAGTGCATTTGTCCGTTTTTGCGCTTTTATACACCCAATACAAAAATGATCGCCACTAAATTCTTCTTTTATATATATTTGTGCTAATTGTGCTTAATAGCCGCGTTTTTCACCAAAAATTCTTGTAATTAACTTTTTTCGATATATTAAAATTCAGCTTGAAAGAGAGGTTCTGAGAACAATGCAAAGACAAAGGAAAGTGGATGATGTGCAAATATTTTTCAAATTCATTCCAACTTGTTTCTATTGTTTTTGTCCTCACTGCCTCACTATCAAGACCTATCAAGCTGAATATTTGATATTTCGAAAATGGCCTATTTTACTAATGCTAACGAGGCAGGCTAGGCTGCTTCATTGCCATATATATTTCTTTCGGTCCATAATTGACGCTATGCAGACGCCCTTTCAAAATGTGGCCAATAGCTTTCCAGAATTTGTGAGGACATACTGGTGTCAGTTTCACTTCGCCATAATAAAATGAAACAATGATTTTCGATCAAAATTTCCCTGTTTGACTGTTTGTGGCGGTAAAAATCTTATCTTATCCTCTACTTTTGTTGGTGACGTTGTTGGTTTGTTTAACACTTGACCTAAATTCGTTCAGAAAAGGTTTTGAGCGGAGGTTGGACAAAAGACGAAGGCAAAAGCAAAGCTAACTTTTCCGGTGTCCGCTGGAACATCTCGCTGACGCCAACGCATTGATTGCCAGGGACTAGAAAGAATAACCCAGGCCCTCCCATCCATAAGAGATGGAGAGCACATTTAATTTTCTATAAGTCAGATGAGAGCATGCCCGTTTTCTGCAAACGTTTCAACGTTTTTCAACATGTTGAACCAATGAACCAATGTTGTGCGGAACTTTAAATCAGTCTAAACTTGATTCTACACTTCTTCAGCATTTTCTGCACATCAAACCATATCAAACCACCTTTTTCAAATTAAACGCCTCCGAATATTGATTCAACAAAAAGCTGAATGCAT
The DNA here is from genome assembly GCF_036669935.1 of Montipora foliosa. Taxonomy (NCBI): domain Eukaryota; kingdom Metazoa; phylum Cnidaria; class Anthozoa; order Scleractinia; family Acroporidae; genus Montipora; species Montipora foliosa. The sequence goes on along the minus strand of NC_090878.1, from coordinate 988,247 downwards.
ATTGAACAAACGCTTAAACCTCTTAAACGGGCATTTGGAGAAACAGGCGGGTGAAAGTTTGTAGCGCCTCGCAAGAACTAGAAACGGGCTTTTTTTAAACAGATGTACTCCATGCATGCAGTGAATTTGTTTTAATAAAGTCACTAGCATTTATATTATAAAAACTTGCAAAAGTTCGCGAAAATGTGCTCAAAAAACGCAAAAGGAATAATGTTTTGAAAGATACAATCTTCATTGAAAAACACTAGAAATTGGTATTTTTACGGAAATGTCAATAGCTAACTAGTTTACTATACCATGCCCTTCTCTACTCAGTTTTCTATTTTCTATTTAATATTTGTAATAGCAAGTGTTGTACTACTGTATGGAGAAAACAAAATAAAATAAGTAAAGTCACCCAGTAACGCGTAAAAACATTACCGCCATGAAATGTGATAAAGACACGCTTGTTGAGTCACTTACACTGCTCTCCAGTCCACCCCATGATCTGTTCCGAGACACTGTTGTGAATTTTAAATACTGTATCTAAAAGCCTGATCCTTAAATATTTCAACAGCAATGTACTTTGAGATCTTAACTGGCGAAGTCACAATTCGAGGTATAAGGACTCTTAACTACGTGCCGCTAAATCTCTTTTAGAGAGACAACCTTCATTTATCATCTATTATGAGACTGTTTACATGGATAGAAAAAAAATCCTGGATTTGGAAGATGCCAGAAAACAAACTACTTTTCAAGTGGCTTACATCCAATGACTTCGGTATGGGTAAGGGTTTGTAATTGAAGTAGATTGAAGCTCGTTCGTCCACGGCCATACTTGTCTTTACCCTTTTCAGCAGGATTTCACGGATTGAAAGTGGTTCAAGTTACAAGGTGGTAGGATGTTCCTATCTCCCAGCTAGGAAGATGTTATCACTAGAAACATCTTTACGTACAGGCCAAATACAACTTTTTTCATTCAAACTGAATTGGAAGCCAAATAGCTCCAGGATGAACCATACACCACTATCCATGTAAACACTCCCGAAATGTATCAATCAATTGCACTTAAAACAGTTAAAGATAGAACTACCTTTCGACACATATTTGCATCTTTATAAACACTATAAAGACTAAGTTCGTGCAATCTATGGTAAAATAAAATCGCTTTGAGAAAAATAGTTCATGGCAGTACCTTCTGGGTGTATCAATCATTACCTCGAATACTCTATTTTTAAGAACAATTCATCCTCTTTCACATATCGAGGACCAAAGAACTCCTTGATGCGAGCAAATCTTTCGTAGCCGTGCCAAAGGGTTCCACTGGGCCGTTTGAAGGCCGCCACGCGAGGATTTGCTTGTATGATCCGAATGATGTCGCGAGGGGGCAAGGAACCACTCTGATCTAAGACGCTAACAGTGATTGTCCCGGCCAAAGGCCAAACTTGGAGATTATCGTATTTTCCTTTTATCAAATGAATGAACAGTGCCACATATCTGCCTCTTCCACCGTCTATGCCATTTGGGTGAATTCTTATGCGTACCAGCTTTTCCTGGTGATCATTGCACACTGCATAAGTGAAGAATGGTCTCTCGTTTTTGCGATGTTGATTAACCCCGGTTATTTTTACAGTGAATGATAGGTTCCGTGCATTTTTCTTTTTTCGAGCCTGATTCGGGTTTGACCTGCAACATGATTATTAGATATTAATAAAAAGCCCCATCACTTCAGGACTTTTCAATAAGTCATGACCAAGAAAACGAAAGGTTATTCCCTCTGACTTCCTCAGGTATTTAACTGGATGCACGACGATTTTGATAAGCCTCCACCAACCCCAACATTACTAGTGTCCGGGAATACAGACAACAAAGTCACAAACTGTCCCTTAAACTCCAGTCCGCAACTGAAGATAAACATGAAAGAAAGGTGTATTTAAAGAGCGGGTTATAGACAAAAATTGAGAGGTGATTCTCGCACTTAACAGGACAATTACTTTTAAGCAATTGTCTCTTATAGACATCTGAAAAATTCAGGTGGCTTCAACGGGATTCGAACCCATGACCCTCTACGATGCCAGTGCAATGCTCAACAATGCAACTGAGCTATGAAGCCACTCAGTTGGGAGCAGGTCACTTTGTTGGGCTGATGTGATCCCGTGAAAGGACTAATGAATGAAAGAATTTGAAGTGCGGATCACCAACGAAAGGTAAAAGTAATCGTCGCACTTTAAGAGACAGTTGCTTAAATTCGCCATTTATTAAAGTGGGAGGATCATTTCTACCTTCCGTAAAAATAAACAGCTGCATTTACCCTCAAGAAAAAAAAAAATAACGCCAAGCGGTACATTCCACGCCCTCCCCCTTCTTATTGTGGTAAATCATGGTTTAGACCGACTCGGAAGGGACACAGTGTTGAAGTGTAGAAATCAGGTGTACATCGAATTACGAGCGTTTCTTGACATAAGTGACAGAATTCCTTGTTGTACTTCATTAATTTTTAGCAACTGAAACAAATAATAAATTACGACGTTTTGACCATTCTACGGTCAAAAACGAACTAATTTAAAATCTTAGCATTTGCTAACGTTTCACTTTAATTAGCTTTTTTTTCGGCATCTTTATTCTTCATTTACAACTCATGATATTTAAGTGAGCTTCTTTTAAGCTTTTTTACTTATATATTAGTCCTTATTGCCCCCAATGGGGCATAGGGCCGCTTTTTTGCGGTTTCTGTAACTTCTATATATACGCCCATTTTTTTTCTTTCCACCTACTTGATAACAACCAAAGAGCGGTCAAAACGTCATACTATAACATATGACACATACTATATGACACAATTTTTTTTATTAGCTTGTTCGAAAGCGCTTTCAAGATGATGAAGAATGGCGTTTACTTTATTGCAATAGCACTCGTGGTTGCCGAATTATTCAAGATTTTGATTTATGCAAATTTGAGGACTTGTCACGTCACATAGTGGTGACAAAATTATGTAAAATCGCAAAAAATGGAATATCTTTGAAACTACCAAGTCTGCAGGGTTGAAATTTTGCAGGGTTGATGTGCTGCCAAAACTACACATTGTGATAGTGATTATGATGTCACCATAACGACAGATTCCTCACCAGACCTCTACCTTCCCGAAATGAAAAATACCTTATTTGTTGCTCCAGAGTCTAACAGACTTCCTTATGCTTATGCTGTGTAATGTCCATATTCGCTCGCACCCACTGAATGAATATCAAGAGCAAATAACCCTTATTGGGGAGGGAAACTCTGATTTTACCCTTTGGATGGAGAGGGCCTGGAGCCCATTGCATTGCTATGGAAACGTCACAGTGGAACATATCATAGAACTTTGTAATGAGTTTAAGAACTGCAAAAAGTTTCAGGTCTATTCAGAAAACCTCTTCAGAGATATTCCATTTTTTGTGATTTTACATCATTTTGTGTCCACTATGTGACGTCACAAGTCATCTCATTTGCATAAATCAAAATCTTGAATAACTCGGCAACGAAGAGAGCTATCACAATAAAATAAACGCCGTTCTTCATCATTTTCAAACCTAATAAAAACATTTGTGTCATATGCACAAAATCTAATTAGCAAATGATTTGAGACGATGAAATTAGATCGTCCGGGTGAGTGTAGTCCTGAGAACTGTTTTTGGTGACTGACTGACATTGAAATTGTTGGTGACATCAACTGCCGTTTTGACAACCTTCACGGAAGCAATTTTCATCCTTAGAGTCAAGTGATTTGTGTAGAGTCAGTGAATCTTAAATAATAAACTCTGACCTGATCGGTCAGTAGAAAAGTGATCTTATTGGTCCGTCTAGTCAGTGATGTTTTTGGCTGGGATAAAGCCTTTTTACATAACACAACCAGCAGTCATTATTATTATTTGCAGTTTATTGAAACATCTGTTTGCAAACCTATTACAAAATTTGGGCGCCCAAAAAGCGTAACCAATTCCTGCTAATCCCTAAAAAAAAAAAAAATTCAATACTCTATCGATGTTATATATCCTACATAAAAGTATATCCAAGAATCTAAATGTAAAAATCCTAACGATTGATCTGTGTATCTAAAAATCTTAAATCTTCTTTCTCATAGATCGTTGTAAAAAAAAAAAAAAAAAGAAAAGGTAATTAAAAATCCCTAATAATGTCTACGGCCTTTAAGAATACCTAAATGTTCATCTTTGCCTTTCTTATGCAATTGTTCAGTGTTCAAAAAGTTTAAGTTCCTTGCAATGTTCAGAGTGCATGCCAGCATTGCCTTCTGCATCTGCTTCAGGACCAAGTCTCACCTGTCTCCTACCAAGAACTTGATTGACTTACTCACTTCTTTTGAATAACCACCCAGTACATCCATGCTGATGTTGTGCTGAGAAACTTTATATCTTGGATATTGCAGCTTGAGTTCCCATCTGAGTGGACCATACTTTCGCATTTTCTCCTCCGTCTTCATCTGTCAATTTCCCATCCACGGGCAACTCATCTCGATCAGGGTTACTTCTTTCTTCACTTTATCAATGACTTGCGCGTCGATGCGATTTCCTCGAACTTCTACTCGCTCGGCAAACAGAGATACATCCCACAAAGCTTTGAGTTCTTCGTTCTCGTAGACTGGCTTTGGACTGAATCGTTTATACCACGCATACTCCTCTCTTGGTAGTAGGTTGTGTTTGCTTTGAATCTCTAAGAAAAAGATTCTAAGGACGCTGTTGTGTCTTTGTAGGTATTTGGTTTGAACGATAGCACTGCACCCCGCCAACACATGCGGGACACTCTCTTGGCCCTTGCCACACATACGACAAGGCTTAGTGCAATCTTGATGATTTGCTGTTTTAATCTTCTTCCCAGTGTACAACTTTGTGGGTAAAAGCTGTGGGTACAGGTCTTGAACGCCAGTTATCATATGGGTTGGTGCAGTAGTTCATCCACTCAAAACACTTTTTGTCTAGGTATTCATCCTTCCACCTGCTTGCTAATACCTTTCCCTCCCACTTTTGGTCTTCTACTTCTGACTTTAACTTGCTAACCACTGACCACTGATTTCTTCAAGGCTTCTTTGACCTGCTTCCTTGGGATTTCATTCCCCCCCCCCCCCCCCCACCCCATCCCCACTTTAGAGCACAAAGACTGAGGATACGTAAGATTCAATTCAAGATCAAGTTCTCTAGCAAACGTGACAACATCTTTAGCAAAGGACTGATGTCCTCGCTCACTTGCCTTCTCGTCGAACATGTGGACGCTTCCTATCGTTCCTATCGTTTCCTGCTGCTTTGATCTTAGTCAGTTTGTATTCCTGTTAAACTGACCTTGAGCCTCTTCGGTCGATGCTCCCTGGCAAGTAAAGGGTTACATTTAAAATTTTTGGGTGTCACCCTCCATTCGCGACGATGATCTTCCTTACTTGTCCGTCGATTTGTCTGAGCTCTGCCAGACGCCATGTTTGGGTCCACATCAAATACATGAATGGAGACAGAGCAAATTTATTTGTGGACTTGACTTTGTTCCAGTCTGAAAGTGGACTGGACCAACTGACAGATACTCCCTGGATACATTTCTTAGCAGCAATCTTCAAGGCCATTGTGTCTTCCTGTTTCAGGCTCTCTAATACACCCAAAAACTTATACTGCTCTCCTTCCTTTAAACTTGCAATCGCCGTTGTCACCTCCAGGTTTACTTTGGCTCCATCAAAGACTTGCTTCCCACATTTGACATTTGCTACTGAGGATTTCTTCTTATTATTACTATTCTTCTTCTTCTTCTTCTTCTTCTTCTTCTTCTTCTTCTTCTTCTTCTTCTTATTATTATTATTATTATTATTACTACTACTAATATTATTATAATCGTAACTATTACAAAATTCTGGAATCTGATTGGTTCTGTATGTGCCAATTTGTTTCGTAATTGGCCCGCGATCACGTGGGTGTCCAAAAGCAGGTATCCAATTTGAACAACTCCCAACTGGATACCTGTAATTAGACCCCTGCACCATTCTCGAGTCAGTCACTGTCACATGCACTTGGATGGGGTCTTTCTTGCTGTTTTCCAAATGTTTGCAAAACAGATTGAATATAATTTTAACTTTTTCACACAAAATTTTTATCCTCGAATTTTGTTATGATTTCTCGCATTTTGTTACAGTTACGATTTATTAGTAATAGGACTTTGTGTCCTACAATTCAGGGGTAATCGGGCTCATAATTTCAAATCGGCGTCGCGCGCAAATAACTCGCATGATTACTCCCTGAATCATACTCCACTCAGTCCTATTACTATTACTTATTATTGGTAATTGAGATGTGCCACTTGCCTTGCGAGTTGCTGTCGCCATTGTCTTGTCTCCTTTGTACTGCAGCGATGCACTATGGGCTTTTCTGCATTCCCCTCAGAAGACACTAAATTGGGTTCGACTGGCAGGACATACCATCCCATGGTGTCCCATGGTGCAAAGTAGACTGATGACCATGGCTGGACATCAGAAAAAAGAATTGGCCCCAGTGGTGCTGCATATCCTTCACCTTGTTCCTGCAATGGCAAGCATGTCACATCTCCGATGAGGAAGGGCGGAGCCTCCCTTGGAGCTGTTCCATACCAGTGACAGTTGCCTCCATTAGCGTGATGAAGGTAGCCCATTTCCCATGCCTGACACCCACGTTCTACTCTGTGGACGCTTAATCCATCGGCTTCTTTAGCAACAGACTCCGCTTCATGGTTTTCAGGTAACCCGTTGATCTGCTGCGCACCTTCACAAGAGGGAACTCTGAATACATACTCCCATGCAGCGTGCCAATTAGGGCTTACCTGCTGTACGTCATGGCCCATAACAGGATAGTTATAGTCAGAAGTACAGTGATAATAACCCTTCTTGGCGTCAGTGGTGCTAATAAGTCCTCGACAGTTGCCTCCATTAGCGTGATGAAGGTAGCCCATTTCACATGCCTGCGCTACATGGTTTCCAGGTAACCCATTGATCTGCTGCGCACCCTCACTAGAGGGAACTCTGAATACATACTCCGATGCAGCGTGCCAATTAGGGCTGACCTGCTGTATGTCATGGCCCATAACAGGATAGTTACTTCCACTGGCTTGCTCAATAGTCATGTCAGCCAGGCGCCGGTCGCTCGTTTCTCCACCTCTCTCAGCAGAGCCACTCTGACAAAGTCGGTCGTGTGGTCCACCAATCGTCTCACTGGGTTGATTTGATTGGCTTGACCCTGTCATTTGCACAGCATTTCCAGCAACAGCGTCACTCAGCCCGTTGGCTTGGTTAGCACCTGCCGCCATACGTTGGCTCTGTTCAGTCACCTGCCAAGTGACTCCATCACCACAGTAAATTGAGTCCACGGCAGTATTTGCTTCAGTGTGGCTCAAGCTGCTGGTCTGATAAGTAGCTGCCTCAGTGGGGAGGATCGGTTCGGTAGAGTTTCCTACATCCCCTCCCTCAGTAATAACGAAACCGCCGTTGTGTAGATTCGCACGATCAGGGCGACTGTGAAATAAAATTAAAGGCTCCTTTGAGCAAGCTCACAGATTAACTGGAGGAGAATTATGAAAGGCGCCTTATAGCTACCTCATGGTATTACGTAAGCATGCAGCTCCATTTTTCTGCAGTGTTGGGGAGCTAAAGCATGCAACCTTTTTGACAACCTTGCTCCCAGGGTCTCTCTTCTCTGCCTCCTTCGACGAAGGAGGCAGAGGGGAGAGACCCTAGGAACGAGGTTGTGTTTTTGAGACGCGAACGGCAACTGAAATTGAGCTGTTTCCTTTTTCAACTTGTCTTCAAACAACTAAATTCATTTTGGTAAGTATTTTTCTCTGTTAGCGATGTCTAGTTTAAAAATCTGGGAGACACTACTGTCCTGGAATCCAAAATGTTCACTTCCGCTTGCCGTCTGCGTCTCAAAAACGTGGCACGTGCAGGAGCAGATAGTCATTCTTATTTGCTTGGAGGAAACATGGTTTCCAGATAGTTTCCGGAAAAAAATTATTCGGGAAATACTAGTCCCAGAATGCTCTACTCAAACCTGTACAGTAATTTAATTTTATAAGACTTTGTGTCAGTGTAAGTTGCCAAATGCATTTATCTGCAGTTAGTAGTGCGACATTAATTGTACAAGGTATACAACAAATCGAATGATTCAACAAGTAATAACCAGAAAAC
>NC_090878.1:962589-972589 GCF_036669935.1 Montipora foliosa | reverse complement strand
ACCAGAGTTTACATAAAATTTCAGAGGAGAAGTCAGGCACAAGACTGCCTATTACGCTTTGTTTTCCCCTCAATAAAAGAAATTCAGTCAAGATGAATTCAGATAGACTTTGTTGACTCAAAGAAAGCTAACTCTGTTACTAGATCGCTTGATAGAGTTCCAAAGTGTAAATAAACTTACAGAACTTGAATAGTGTATGACTGACTTTTTTCACTCACTGTTCTGTTCTGGCACCTTACCCTGAACAAGGCTGACAATCCTGGCAAGAAGGTCATCACTTTGCTTGGCCCAAGAGTATTTCGTCTGATATGATTTACGTGTGCCTTCAGCTTCTTTGAGACGATTCTGCCTGTCTCTGACCCAGATGATGTTCCTGATATTTTCAGCCCACACTTCTGGAACGACTGAGTCGATGACATATAATGATCCATATGCGACTTTGCATAGGGCTTCCCCAAACCCAGAATTCTTGCTGACAAGAACTGGAAGACCAGCCGACAAGGCCTCAAGACCTGTCAATCCAAAACCTTCTGTTCTAGAAGGCATGAGCATAAGGTCTACTTCACAAAAAAGCTGCTTCAAACTTTCTCTGCTTTCTTCATAGCCTCTAACTCTCAGGCGATTAGCTGGTAGACCACATTGCCTGAAAGACTCCGCTATCTCCTCACCCTTCCCATCTGGGGCTCCAACAAAGATAAGAAGAGTATCTGTTTCAGCAAGTGAAGCAATGGCCTTTCCTGCAATGTCAAACCCTTTTAAATTGAAATCTTCTGCATCACCACGGCCAAGCACCAAAACACTGCGATGCTTCCTTTCTTCGGGGACTTGTTTAACACTAAGAAATTCTTCAAAAATACCTGGGGTTAAGTCAAAAACAGTCTGCTCATTTCTGAATGGACGGAGATATGAACGAAAGGCCTCTGCCACCTTAGGACCTATTCCAACAACAAAGTCAGCCATTTCACAAAGCTTCACTTCATTTTTGTGCTTTTCTTCACCCTTGGAAATTGAATCTGTGTAACCTTCAAACATTGCCATCTCCTCTGGGTCTGTATGCACCACTTGCACCCATCTACACTGACGATATTCTCTTATGATTTCCACATGACGACCTAGTTCTACTCCATGACCAATAACCACATCGATTTGTAGATCATCTGGTGGATGGCTAAGCAAGTCCAGCTCTTCAAAACCAACCCTCTTTGTTGCTTCAATAATGCGAATGTTGCAGCTGAGGGCTTCTGTCTTGTCCCTTTCACTGCACTGTGGCACAAAAAAAGAGATTTCTACATCCGAAGATTTGGCCAACTGAATCGCTAAGTTTCTGATTATAGTGGAGAGATCACCTTTGCTTGATCCCCATTCAGAAGCCAAAATAGTGACTTTAACTTTACCAGACCTCCCAGCGTCATATTCTCCTTTAGTTTCTTGACAAGCAAAGGCCATAAGAATATCTCAATCCACAGAGCTTAATGCCTATGAATGAAAAACATATGGCATAAAAATGTTTTGTAAGACTTGAGCGGTGTTCACACTTAACCCTGATTATGATCAACTACAGTATATCGGTTATCATACTCCATTCAATTTTATTCAATTGTGGTTCTGTTCACATCTGCGAAAATTCAAATACAATTGGCAGGGTAACCTTGCAGTGTGAGACAAAATGGCGCTGTATCGCGTGGCTGCCACGATTATCATCACCATGCTTAAGTGAGAAGAGAACCAAGGATAGCTTCTGAGAATAGAAGACAAATCCAAATTTTCGCTCCATAAAGGGATTAGAACTTTCATCTGCTCATACCACCACATGTTTGCCATTCTGTTCAATTATGCACTGTAATTAATTGAAAAAACCCCTTTGAGATTGTTTGAAGTAATTATAATCCAATTATTATCAGAGACTGTAATTCGCTGATGTGAACCCATTTCATATTAGCCTGTTCCAGGCTCCCAGATAGTTGGGAAAATGAAAACAACTGCATGCGAAAAGTGAGTGGGGGCTTGGGTCGACTCGCTTTTCACAAGCAGTTAATTTCGTTTTCCCGACTATCTGGGAGCCTGGAACAGGCTATTTCATATTTAATTCAATTGTAATTTGGTCATAATCTAGGCCTAATGTAAACATGGCTTTAAATACATTGTAGTCTTCTTAGAAAACAACCTTAAATTTAAGAAAGTCTAAATTACATGTAAAGGAAACCTGAAACTTTAAACTGGTCAAGCAGAAGTAAAATGTCCAGAGAGCAATCTCGTTCCCAGGGTCTCTCTTTTTTGCCTCATTTGTCGTTAAGGAGAGAGATGACAAAGAAGGCAGAGAAGAGTAGTTTACGATGACATTGCTAACACACATCTTAAAATCTGAATTTACGTAACCATCACAGAGACATTGATCCTTGGACTGTGTGTGAATAAAATATAATATTAAGAAATGCATATTTTTACATGCATGCCTAATTTTGATTTTCAACACGAAGAGTACCTTTAAGTCCAAGCATTAATTTTGTTACCAGCAGGGTACAGTATTTCTAGCAACAAGGCAAGTGTAAGAGCAAGTGCTATTTTTTGGTGAGGTGAAATGCAGCTATCTATCTTTTGAGGACAGACATTTGGGGGACACTTTTGTGACATTAATTATCTGTATTCAAAGACGAGAATGACATTCAGGTTAGGGAAAAGAGTGAGTGGATACTTTCTCAAAATCGTGCATCTGATTTCCTGGATGAATCTGTTTGTGTAACCCACTCATTAAATACTTGGGAATTCTGGTTTCAGCAAACACAAATGCATGCCTGTCACATTTTGTTAATCTATGCTAATTATTCCAAGTAGTGTATTCAATACATCTCCATTGAAAATAACACAGTTGTGGTGAATTTTGATCTTGATTTTTATAAATGATGCCAACTGGAATGGATAAAAAACACAAATGAAGCTCATAGCATTAATTATCTACCTAATACCCTATGAGCAGGCTAACTTGTTTTGGGTATCGAGCAAGGGGCAGAGGGATTGGGGCTGACATGCTTCGCGAGTAGACGTGTTTTCGAGAGCTCTGCACTGGTTATTGAGTTTTTTCTCTTGCAGCTTGCATTGCTTGTATATGGAAACTGTTACTCCATCTTCGGAGCGCACAATATCAGCAAGAAGCAATTCGGATTCGTCTGAGTCAGTTTCTCTGTGGGAAAAGCGTTCAAAGCTGAGGAAGGCGAGATTTTCCAAGCTTTGAATATGGCCGGTAATGTTGGAGAAAAACTCGACATGATTCTTGGGGAACTTAAGAAGCTAGACAAACTTGATGCTATTGAGGCAACGTTAAAGGATTTAACAAGCAGACTGGGGAACGTCGAATCAACTATCGACAAGATGAAAGTTGAAGCACGTGCTGTGGATAGCTCGATTAAAGATATGGATCAGGGTCTTACACACCTCAACAAAGAAGTTGAAGATCTTCGTGGAATGGTAAAAGACAAGGATAAGCAAATTGAATATTTACACACGAGACATCTTTACCTCGAGTCCTATAGTAGGAGAGAAAATTTGAAATTTTTTGGTATACCGGAAAGCGAAGCCGGCGCGTCCGAGGGGAAAGATGCTGTTGGCACAATTGATGTTTTGTGCGATTTTCTGCAAAGTGTCCTTGGCTTTGAGGATCCAAAGAGGAATGTGGTGTTTCAACGGGTGCATAGGATTGGTAAATTCATACGTGGTAAGCCCAGGCTAATATTAGCCCGTTTTTTACTTTATCGAGATCGTGAGACAATGCTCCGTGCTGGGTTTAAATTGAAAGATACTGAATATATGATTCTGCAAGACCTTCCTCTGGAAATCATAGAGAGAAGGCGCAAACAAATGCCCAAATTAAAGGAAGCTAAAAAAATGGGTCACAAAGAATCTTTTAGTAAATCAGAACCTGATAGACTCCTTATTGATGGCAAGTTCATTTCTGCGTAAAGATATTATTAACTGCGTCTTTATTCGATATAGCAGGACTGCATTGGTTTTTTCGATTCTTTATTGTAGAGTATAACCAAGCAGTGGGGGCTCTCTGGAGAAATGTCAAATTATTTCATTAGTTTCATCCTCAAGAGCAGTGTTAAGGATATTTATCTCGCAGCTCTTTTAAGTTTTGTGTTTTGGTTCAGTATTTCATTGAAATGTAACTTTTCGTTTTTGTAGAAGTTCTACTTTGTTTTTCCTATGTTTTTCACAGCTATTCCGGCATATCAATGAGGATATACTCTCTAGAGTATGACAGTGCCGATGTGACGATTAACTTTTCCCACCTAATCAAGTTTTATTGTTCCTTTTGGCAAAGTGGGGTTGGATAACGTTGATTTTAGTCTTTTGTCATTAAATGCTAGGGGGATTCGTACTTTTGAAAAGCGGAAAGCCATTTTTGGCTGGCTTTTAAATTTTGAAGCCGACATTTGTTTTCTTTGTAGAAACCTACAGTACTCAAGAAGTTGAAAATATCTGGAGAAAACAGTGGAAAGGTAACATGTTCTTCTCCCGCGGTAGCGGCCACAGTCGGGGTGTACTTGTACTGGTAAGGAATAATTTAGACTTTCAAATGCACTCTGATTCTCAAGGTCGCTATATTTTCCTTGAGGTTCCCATTCAGGACTCATCATACTTTCTTTTAAACATTTACGCTCCAAACAAATGCGGTGAACAATGTGCCTTTTTTTAAAGAAACATCAGAAATTTTGAAAGCTGCTAAAGATGAAAAAAATTTACCCAATTATTGTCGGGGGTGATTTTAATGTCATACTTGACCCTGACTTTAATAGATGGACGGGGCGGGAATAACAAAAAGAAAGACTCTGCAAAGTTAGTTGAAGACATGTACCTTGATTTTGATCTGGTTGATATCTGGCATATTAGGAATCCCACTGCATCACGATTTACTTGGCGCCAAAAAACTCCGGTTGTCCAGGTGTTTAGACTATTGGCTTATAAGCGATAGTTTGCAAGAGGAGATAATTTCAGCAGCTGAGATCAAAACGTCAATAAAAACAGACCATTCGGCAATAACCCTTTCTATTAATGGGTTAGATGAATCTGAGAGAGGACCAAATTTCTGGAAATTCAATTCGAACTAATAGTAAATGACTCGGTCTACTGTGAACTTTTAACTACTGAATATGTGAATTGGTTAAAGGAATTTAAAGCGGTTCAGGATAAGCGCGTTCTATGGGATTTAATTACCGTAAATACAAAATAAGACAGCGAACAATCACATACAGTTAAGGGTAAAGCCCGTGAAAGAAGAGCGAAACTGCAAAAGGTGGAAGAGAAGCTGAAGGAATGTACAAAAAAATGTGATATCGATCCAAATAGTGTGCGTACATGTAAGGTCTTAACAAGGAATGGAGTGTGATTATGAAAGAATTGGAATTATATTACTCCAGTCTCTATGATGGCAGACATTGTGCTGATATGAAGACTATTTCCTGTTTTATAAATGATCTCACCGATGTTCCATATTCAGTGGAGGAGAAGAGAATGTTTGCGAGGATACCCTTGGATATGAGGAATGTTACAACGTATTACAGACCATCCTAAAGAATAAATCGCCTGGGAACGATGGTTTAACAGTCGAGTTTTATTTAGCTTTTTGGCCCTTGTTTGGAAAGTTGGTCGTTGATAGTCTGTATTATGCCTTCGAATACGGCGAACTATCAAATTCACAGAAACAGGCTGTTACCACTTTAATTGAAAAGAAAGGAAAGGACAAAAGGTTGGTGAAGAATTGGCGTCCAATATCTGTTATAAATGTTGATGCTAAATTGGTGTCTAAAACTCTGGCAAAGCGCTTGGAAAAGGTGCTTCCGGAAGTAATTCATTTTAATCAAAATGCGTTTGTCAAGGGGAGGACAATTTTTGATGCCGTTAGAACGATCGATGATGTGATTGATTATGCTAAGTATAAAGATATTCCTGGGATTTTAGTAGCTATAGATTTTGAAAAAGCTTTCGATTCTCTGAATTTTGATTTTCTTTTAAGAGCTACATGCATTTAATTTTGGTCCTTCTTTCATTCAGTGGATATGTGTCTTATATAACAATGCCTCTAGCTGTGTAATTAATAATGGTTTTACAACAGGACCTTTTGCGCTACGTAGGGGAGTAAGACAGGGAGATCCTCTCTCTCCCTACCTTTTTATAATACCTCTGGAGACCTTAGCTATTAAGAATGATAGCATTAACGGCATTACGATGCTGTTAAGCTTTCCCTCTTCGCTGATGATATGACCTGCTTTCTTAAAGACAGCAGTTCATATACAAACCTACTTGTTACGCTGAAGACTTTTGGTGAGAGTTCTGGCTTAAAAATAAATAATGAAAAAACCGAAACCTTAGCTTTAGGAAATAGTAGAACACTTTGGGAGGGCCATTCTGATTTGCCAAATCTTTGTAACACTATTAAAATCCTAGGTGTTTATTTTGGCTATGACGCTAAACAAAGAGATGAATTGAATTTTAGGAATACTTTGAAATCAATTAAGAAGACGATCAATTTGTGGAAATGGCGCGGTCTTTCTCTCTTAGGTAAAATACAAATTATTAAAACCTATGCCATCCCCAAAAAGACGTTGTTAAAGAAGCTGACTCTCTGTTTTACTCTTTTAGTTGGAATGGAAAAGAAAAAGTAAAACAAAATGTGATGACATCGGAAGTTGAGAAGGGTGGCTTAAATATGCTTGATATTGATTCTATGGTTCGCACACGACGAGTAATATGCCTAAAAATATATTTGGAGAAATATAAAAGTCCATGGAAAGCGTTTTTAAATGAGCTTCTTGTCCCAATTTTGATACTTCTAAACTAAGCATTTACCTACATAGTTTCTACAAGCAATGTTTCGATGCATGGTCAGAAGTAACCAGACAAATGCCCAGCTTGCTACCCGAAATTGCAAATGAAGTCATTTGGAATAATAACCTTCTCTGCATTGACAAGAAATCTGTGTATCGTAGAGATATTGCAGAGCTAGGTTTTTTAAAAATTTGTGACTTATTCTCAACTGAAAACGTTCTTAACCCTGAGCAAGATTTCTTCATTATGGGTATTATTAACTCTATGCCTGCCAGCCGGGGCTTGACAATTAAAAGGGCAACTGCTACACCAGTAATTGATCCACTTCCGGATTCACCAGCTATTCTGATAAGTAATAATTTGGTTTCAATTTTTGATGTTTCCTCAAAACAAATCTACCAACTTTTCCTGGAGAAAAAACAAACAACGCCTACTGCTAAAGTAAGGTTAGCTGCAAAGTATCCAAACACAGATATTGATTGGAAAGGGGTTTATTCGCTAGCTTTTCGTACGACATTAGAATCTAAGCTTAGAGAATTTCAGTTTAAAATTTTAAACCGTATTGTCTTCACAAACGAGAAACTGTTTCGCTTTGGCATAGCTGATTCGCCTACCTGTGCTTTCTGCCAAACAGAGGTTGAATCCTTAGAGCATATATTTTACTCTTTTCCTGTAAAGTATCATCTAAATTTTGGAAACATGTCTTGTCCTGGCTATGTGATTATAATATCTTTGTTGAAAACATTAAAGAAGAAGAAACTGATGTAATTTTTGGTAAGTTTGATATTCCAGATGATTTTTTCTTGTTTAATCATATTTTGCTTTTGGGTAAGTTTTATATTTACTCTCAGAAATGCCAGAATGTTTTACCTTCTCTTCAGGGTTTTATTGCCAGGACAGAGTGTGTTTATAACATCGAACTCCATATTGCCAGGAAAAGAAACAAATTAAACAATCATTTTAAAAAGTGGGAAAAGTTAATTAGTGTTTTTTCTGATAAGTAATGTCACCATTGTCTTTCATTTTTAGTGTAATGTTTAAAGTGAAGTCATTGTATTCCATATACTAGGTAACTGTATTTCTATAATAGCTGTTGTGTGTGTTTAGTTGTATATTTATCTATTTGTACTATGTAAGCATGATGTGTGTCTTTTTTGTCTTTTATTTTGTATGTTAACGTAAGAAATTCTTTAATAAAAAAATATACTAAATAAAAATAATAATAATAAATAAATAGTCTTTTGGAGGTGGACCCTCCAACAACCCATTTTTCTTGCATGCCAAAATACTAGCAAGTTAGCCTGCTGGCAGAATTACTATCTTATTCTACGTCAATCAATTTTGGAATCAACCTTAAGGGGAATGTGGTAGCTATCTTTCAAAATGCCAAGACCCTTTGACAACTTCGAGTACTTTCATGTTACCTTAGCATTAGAGTCATCCGTGCTTTAGCCTATTCCAGGCTCTCAGATAGTGGAGGCAAGGGAACAAGAACAAGCGAATAAAATCTTTAATGGCCCTTGTTTTGTGGGTGGAGATTTTCAGTAAAGAGGCAAAAATAAAATGACCCCCCCCTAGGTAAGGGATTTAAGTGTCTTGACCCTCCCCTGGAACTCATCCCAAAATTGCTTTGATTTCATGCTCATTTTCACTGGTGTTTAAGATGTTGACCCCACTTGTCAGATATGAAGTACGTCTTAAGATGTTTGCCATACATTGTTAACTTTTTTATCTATTAGTAAAACAGCACAACTTTGGCATATGATAAAATTATTCCTTTTCTACAACAGAAGGTCAAACTCTGGGAGGAGAAAATCACAGCTGTCAGAAAAAATGTTCTGCACTCTCTAAACAGGCAACGACCTCCACTGCTTGAGGATAGTGTTCTGCCCTAGCCACTTCACTATTCAATAATGCAAGCACTTCCATCTGCTGTACAAAATCGAAAATGTCTTCAAATAGTTATTGGAAAACTTCCAAGACATCCATTACAAGTTGGGTTGAATAGATGGAAAAATTATTTTGTAAATAATCAGATTTGTTATTTGAATTTCTCACTATGTCATCCACCAGCTGAATACTTAAACCATGGCTTATGGTTGGCTCAAAGAAAGAAAGTACCGCTTGCTGAATATTTTATTTGTAGTTCCAGATCTGCAAGGCTAACTTCAAATCATTTATCTTCAGCTGAAAGAGTGTGTACTACTATTTGAAAGGAAAGGACCAATTATTCTCGAGTAGCCTCGGTAGACATGAAAACTTCTGGGCACCCTGCACACTTTTCATTACCAGCATCACATGAACACTGCTGTCCGCAATTTGTGCAGTATACTGTCTGTAAATGGCCCAGTGACAAAGCAGTCACAGAGTCACTGAAGTGACCATATGAAGCTTGTCGTTGGCAACCTTCCACTTTAGCACGAGTCAGTGCTAGCATTGGTACTCTGGGAATGTCTGACCGTAAATCCTTTACTCAGCTAAATGCTTCGCGGAACCAACTCTTCTCTTTTTTCTTTTTCTTCCTAAGTGCCTTTACCTCTGGAAAATCTCTCAGACATTCCACTAAAATAGCACACAAATTGAAATCTTCCAATACACACGCGTGAACCATGCTCACCATCATGCTAATCAAGGGGATGTTGATGTTTCATTTCATAGTATCAAAATTGACCATCAGTGGGTATACCAACAACTGGTATACCAGAACTGGTCCGTTAAAGAAAGTCTTACAGACTCTCTTTCTGCCCCTCCCCCCAGATCCCGCTCGATTTTCTTTGCTTGTTCTTGTTTTCTGGCCTCCATTATATGAGAACCTGGAACAGCCTAGGCAAAATCCAAAAACAGATCATCAATCCAAAGTATCCACACTTGAGGAGGATACTTCAGATCAAATCTAAATCCGCTTTTTGAGATTCACCACATACGTGTTTAAGAATTTAAAAAACGTATCTTTGATAAGCGGTTTTTCATGCAAAAATGATACACAACAGCTACCGTACATGACAGTTTCATCCAAATGCTTTTATCACGCAATTTTTACCGTACAATCGAAGACACAAATAGGTTTCCTGCAAATTTCACACCTGAAATTACACAATAACAAAAAAACAACAATAAACAACTCGCATGTAGCATAAGCTACAATCCTAGACAAAACTGTTGGGAAGGTTAGCACTTT
>NC_090878.1:955089-957589 GCF_036669935.1 Montipora foliosa | reverse complement strand
AATGAGGATCTTTCAGAAAAAGGTCAGACTTTCCAACAGGTATGGCTAATACCTTGTTCAAAGTATTATAAGTCTCATTCAAAGCATGTCAATGTGATATCTTTCGAGTTAATTCACTGTTCATAATACATGTACTTAGCTAAAGCAATGTTCTTTAAAGGCTCCAAACTTTGAAACATCAAATCACTCTGTACACGGAGAAATGAAAAAGAAAGCTTTTATTCTGATTGTGAGAAATATCATCAGATTACCTTGTTTCATGCGCTCATAATCGGCCTTATTCCAAAAGGAAAATGTCGAAGCATTACTCTTGAAAACTACACACTCCAAGTGAGCACTTAATCCTTCAATGAACTCCAGTATCTTTCAAATCTTGCTCATTTAAAATGAATCTGTAGAAAGATTGTCATCCTCTGCCATCTCCCGCCATCTTGAATAACACATGAGAGACTGGACTGGAAACTAGTGTGCCGTTTTCGTTTTGGTCAGCAGTAAGCAATAACTAGTGGGTAGATACGTTATGTATAACCAGTCCAAGCTCTTACAGATTTTTGGCGGTTTTATTCAAACGTTTGCATTGTATGGTGACGATTTTTTTGTTAGTTTTTGTCTTTAAAATGCCGATCCAGGCAAGGAAATGCTTACAGCAACTGAAGTAAAAAGGTAAGCGTTAATTTTAAACGAATAACATTTGATCTGATGCCTTATTGTCTTCAAAATGAGGAACGATTTACATGCATGTAGAATTCACATTTTCACACCTTCAAGTCGATTTGTCAAGCAACTAGGATACTTAACTTGCCTTAAATGCTATAACCCTGTAAAAAAAAATAGGTAAACCTTTAATGGTGAAGCAAATGATTTGGAAAAAAGTGCTCATGCGGCAAGTTACATGTAGACGATTGACAAATGAATCCTTCTCGTAAAAATGCTAAAATAATGCTGTCACTTTTATTTAAAGTATTGTAATCAATGCAGAAAATGCTTAAGAAAGCTATTATTGACGTTTGTAAGTAAGAGACCCAAA
This sequence comes from Montipora foliosa, assembly GCF_036669935.1. Classification (NCBI taxonomy): domain Eukaryota; kingdom Metazoa; phylum Cnidaria; class Anthozoa; order Scleractinia; family Acroporidae; genus Montipora; species Montipora foliosa. The sequence goes on along the minus strand of NC_090878.1, from coordinate 956,562 downwards.
TTTATGAGTCTACTCTTCGCACACTTTAATTGTAATAGAAATGATCAGTTATTTTGAGGAATCACTACATTCATCATTGAAGTATATCTACTGTATTTTTTTAGTTGCCATGAAAGAGTATAAAGAAAAAGTTCTGCACAAAAGGGAAAGGCCCTTTAGAGCACACAAAAATGCTTAGCAGCCAGTTCTGTCCCCTGTACCAAATATGGTTTGATGAATTTGTGGATCTCTCTTTACAGACTTGTTATAGTTCTGTGGTTTATCTGAAATGTTTAAGAGCTTTTTTTATATTTAAATGTAAAACAAGAACCCAATCCAAAGATTTTGACATGAATTAAGGACGGTGCCTACTAATTCGCAGGTATTTTTGCGCGGTTTACTGAATATGCAGGAAAAGCAGATCACAACAAGTGTTATTGAAATCCAAAAAGAAAATTGGGGGTAACCACGCATTTTTTGAAGATAATTAATCAACAATATTTGTAAAAAGTTTTAAAATACAAAGCAATGTATGGCGTTCTTTTCCAAATTAAAGCTGAATTAGCTCTGAAAAATGCATGGTTACCCCCAATTTTCTTTTAGGATACCACGAGCACTTGCTAAATTCTGCTTTCTCCGCATGGTTTTGAATCGCGCAAAAATATCTCTCTATTAATAAGCATTACCCATAGGAAATGCGAGTATCTCGAGATGCGCAGAACGTATGCGCAATAACGATAGTAGGCACCGTCCTTAAAATAATGTTTGGGTGCATGCAATAAAAAAATGTAACTGCTTTGAAATCTGTTTTCTATTTTTTTGTCTGTGAGCTATGGTAGTAACTGTTGATAGCTCGACTGCAATTATGGATTTTTTGTAGTTTCCAGCACATTTCTGAATTGCTGGAATATATATTAATATTATTATACAGGAGCAGGATATTATAACCTTAATTGTTTCTTGTGTTCCACATGTGCACTAGTACATGTACTTCTATTTCTCACTTACTTCAAGCTATTCTTTTTTTATTTTTCTGACCTCGTTCAAAAGCATTCCACCTGTTGCCCAAAATTTTGGTCTAAACTCTAAGTTTTTCTCACTCATTCCAATGAAGATACAGTATTCCAAGAAATTCCCAGGAACTCCTAGTAGTTTAATACATGGTTTTTGTTGTTGAGAACTTTGTGGAAAAAGTCATTTAAATGGCCTGGAAGTATATGAACAAGTGATGTTTAAAGAATTTGTGATGCAGATAATAATAAAAACTACTGAAACAAATAAATGAGACTGTCTTTGAATTTGCATTATAATTATATATGTAATACTCTGGGCCTTATTTGTGCTACTGTGAAGGTAGGAAAATAACTGCTGAGCATACTTAAAGTATGCTGCACTCGCATTGTAGTGTAGTGGTAGTTGTGTCATGTAAGTATACTTTAAGTATACTGCACAGTGTACTTTAAGTATACTTTTGATGTTCCAAAATCAGGTGGA
>NC_090878.1:942589-950089 GCF_036669935.1 Montipora foliosa | reverse complement strand
TTGTACTTCTAACAAATTGAAAAACTACCTGTAGAGGTAAAAATTTCTATCTCCTTGTGGACTAGTTTCCCAAAAATGTAATAATTATTAATAGTACATGTAGCAACAGTTTTAAAACTGTTGTTGCCTAAATTTTAAACAAGATCTTTTGAAAATGAACAAACAACAGTATACAATTTAGATTGAATCTCAGATAATTAATTAATAATTATTACACATGTTAGTAAAAAGCCACATGAAGAATTCTCAATCTAACACCAAAAGAAGCAATGGCTGGCCACTTCAATTTCTGTTCACTCTGGGACATACAATACATGTAGTCAATTTATAATCTGAGCTCTAATGGAAATAGTAAAATAATGCTTCTCTAGTATTTACCTTCACTTATGTAAGGTTTAGGTTTTAGGTTGTTTTTTGTTTGGGACAGAGGAATGGAATTTGGAATAAAGAAACGTGGTGTAAACATAAACATAAACATAAATATGGTTAATTGACCAAGTGTGAGGTCAAGATGACTGGATATTTGCCAAGTTTTTTTGCGTTCGTCTCGGCCCATAAACACGCAAAAAAAGAACCAGGCCAATATCCAGCCATCTTGACCAAAAAAGCTTGGTCAATAAAGGATTTATTATACGTGATAAAACACTAAAAAAATTATCTTTGATCTTGCGGGACCAAGTGAGAAAGCCGAGGTCCATAAACATGCAAAAAAAGAACAAGGCCAATATCCAGTGATCTTGACTGAAAAAGCTTGGTCAATAAAGAACTTCTTATATGGGATAAAACACTAAAAAATTATCTTTGATCTTGCAGAATCAAGCAAAAAATCCTGAGTGGTCAGTATAGCTCCATCTCGCCCAAGTGGGAAGCCAATCACAGTGCGGGATTTGGTTCATCTTGCCCGCTCATGGAGCAAGTCATAAGTTGTATAATTAAATAGCGCGCTCGTAATTATTGAAAAGGAAAAAAGTGAGCTGGACAGAGGGAATAAAATTTGGGAATGTTAAGATAATTAAGAAAGTGAATGAAAAAAGTAATAAAATCTAATACTAAAGAATCTAAATTATATAAAATTTAAATTATTAGATAGAATGGAGGAATTACTACCCACAAACATTGATTTTAATCATAACATCCAACTTGAATGGTGACACACACATGGGCAATCCAAATCACTTGTAAAGTACCATGTAACACACACAGGAGCTGTACTCTTGACGAGTTACATTGTACGTGTACAGGGGAGGAGTGATCAGTTAGACGAATGATGAGCTACAAACTTTCAATAGGAAGAGTAGGAAGGTGATGATGATGAATAACGTGCAGCACTACATGTATATTACAGCTGTAGTAGTGAAGCTTGTGTCTGAGAGGAAGAAAACAATCTGGGATGGTCAATGTTTGTTCCTGTAAAGAATACATGTAAGAAAGAGGTAATGCTTAAGGGCCCACAGATGGATTTTTCATGCGTTGCCAAGGAAGTGAAATGCTTCTTGTGGTGACTGACGTCATCATATCGTGAGCTGACCGGAAAACCCACTCACAATCAAAAATCACCACACAAACAGTTGCTTGCATTGAAGGTTTTTCCTCACCCTTCCTCGCACTCGTTCTCAGATCAACTGCGCTTGCATAAACGAACTGACTTCTTGTTTGAGAAAAAGCTACATGTAAATTTCCAGCAGTCTTTAAATTGAATTAATTTCTTTTATATGGCACGTTTCACCCCCAAATAGAGAGTATAGCTACAGTAAGCATTGATTTTTTTCAAATTATCTTTTTTGAAAACGTTATAGGTATTTCAGTATCGTGTATCTCTTTAAAAAGAACATTTTTCAAAATAAAAAGAAAACCATGCTTGGCTGGATGCAAAAGCAAATACAAATTATCAAACCACTGATTAAATACCCAAAATGTGTAGCACATAGACAAATTTAGAGTTTTCTTTTATTGGTCACGTGACCATGGGAGTGGCATGATATGTAACATCATATTTAGGGTCATTGGTTTACAAAAGTTGGAAACTGACAAAAATTTTCTCAAATTACTTAACCATTACATCCCTAGCAACGCACCCCCAAAAACAAGTCAGTAGGTCCTTACGGAAAGTATGTACAATGTAGCTGAGAGAGAACAGTGAGGAGGAATGATGCAAAAGCACCAAGAAAGCATTGGAAGAACGAAAAGCAGGATTTCCAAAATGCAAGGTCTGTACAACTTATGTCAGAGAAATGGGACAAAACTTGGAAATAGAATTAGATGAGAAAAAACCACTGGGAAGGCTGCACCAAAGCACTTATTTGTTACAGTAGTGCCTGGGAAAAAGAAATAACAGCAAACAGCTGAGCCTCCCCTGTGCATAATTTAAATATAGCAAAAACAGAGAGAGATAGTGAGTCACCTGGTCAGTGAATGTAGCAAACGCGCACAATGAGAATACAAAAAGAGACATTCATAGGTCCATGTGCACTTTGACAGTTACATGAGAAAGGGCAGATTTGAGAGAACTAACAGAATGATTGTAAGGACATGAGCCTGTGGCAGCCAGAGAAACAAGGCCTGTAAGATCTGGTGGAACTTCACAATGCAATTTGACCAATTTTCCGTAAAAGAGCATCATTTATTTTAACTACACTTGAGGTGTAATTTAGGAACAAAAGAGTAAACAAATGTAAGCGATCGATACACAGTTCATCGTCGGCCTGTGCGGCTGTGACTTCGCCATGGCCAATGTTAATAACCAAGCGATTGAATACATTCAAGTTTCATGTTTAACACGTTAATTTTAACACTAACTCCAAAGAAAAGTTGCATAATTTGCAAAACAGACAAGTTACGTACAAAACAAGAACCGAGACAATGACACGTGTGCGCCCAGAATTAATATCAACAGGGTCGCACAAAACAAAAATTTAAAATACTGTACTTTGCCTTTGGAGTCTCTGTCATTTCACTCACGATAAGCGAACTAATAATTGAAATTCACTTGGAAAGCATGCAACAAACTGAACTTCGACTGAATTGTTTTATTATCACTGGCGGCAGATCGAAAGTGTCGCCGATTGTCGCACGTAAAAAAACAGCTCAGTATCATGTCACGCAACACGTGCGAATTGTGTGAGAAATGGGAATGTTCAATTTCCTTGTGAAATACGCCGTTCGCATGTTTTTCCTGGCGTCCGTAAATTTGCATAAACATTCGATTTTTTTCTGCGTCCAACTGGACCCTTTGTTCGATATTCTATGCGTCTAAAAGAAAAAGGAAAACGAGTGCGTCCCAGGACGCAATGATGCACTCTGGATCTCTGCTAATGTATAAAGTTAGAGTTGCTTTGCTGATAAATTACGCATTGAGGTCAAGTCTGTAATAATGGGCTTGGTTCCGAGCCGTACAGTCCTAGTTCTCCTTGTCATCATCTCTAAAGCTGTCAGGTGTACCACAAAAACTATTTTGTGCTCTTCTTGTTAATGTCCACTTTCTTAATGCTTCGTTCAATTTTAGGGAAGCAGTTTTTTGTATTTCACCCACTCCACCCTAGTCCCACAAACACCTCATCTCCTCCACCACTCACATGTGTGATTCTCGTACTGGTCCATACTCAAACTACATTAGCCCTTTGACTACGGTATACACTTGCATGCCACTTTAAAAAGTCAATGCTTGAAAATTTGAAATCCTTATAATGTGGTTGCAACAAATCTCAAGTGTACTACATGTATATAATGAGCTGTTTAAAAGTAAGGCCTTGACCATTGGTGATTACAGTAATATTGAACTTGTATTCTATGAATTTTTTCTACCTCAGTGTTCCTCTTCCAAAGAATGATTGTCTTCTTATTCATAATGACTCAACTTGACATCTTGAAGTTCCTTGTACAGTAAATTATCCTGTAAAAAAAATTAATTATGGACAAAAAGGTTAAAATTGAAACCATCATTAAATTTTATGTGAGCAAGGGTGAGATCACACTAAGAAAATATTTGGTCTGATTAAAAATTAAGAAGTAACAAAAGTATTACTACTTTGGGCTTTCACTTAATTCAAGGGAAATAATTTCATTGCATTAGTCTTTATAACCAATGTGTGTACAGCTGTAAGGGCCAGACGCAACGTACTCTATCTTACAATTAATGTAATTCCATTTAGAGATTAATTCCTGTTTACAGTCTATTAATAACAGTTACAAAATATTACAGTAAAAAGAAGAATAAAGGAAAAATACAAAAACTTAATTGATTAGTTTGATAAATTGGTTGCCTCTAAAATAAAACTATTGCATCATTAATTGACCTACGTATACAAAGAAATTTTAGCAAATTGTAAAATTTGAAGGTTTTGGACATAATAATTTCACTTAATTTATGATATACAAAGTCATGTAAAAATTAATAACCAGACATTCCTAAATAAACAAAAATTCCAAGCAGTGCAATCAAGTCCTAATTAATTTGTGTTATGTAAGGAAATCTTAATCAAATAGAGAATCACCAATCTCACTGAAAACAGACCTTCCATGACACTTTGCATGACTAGAACTTTTTGGACAACAGAAGGAGAAAGTAAATTCCATTCTACATGTACAATGTAATTGTGGCGTGGAAACAGTCTCCAAAAAGTATGAAGAAAAGGTTTTGCTTAAGACATAATACAAATGAACTCCTTACCATCGATAGAAAACTTCTTTCCTTGTTCTTTGACTAGTTCCTCTCTTCTTGACGAGATTCAGTGTCTTATGTCTGTATTGACAAAACAATGGATAACAGAATAATTATTTTCCCACCAAGGAGTTGACACTGAAATACATGAATCTGAGCACTTAAATAAACACCAAGGTTTAAAAAATCAAACATAACATTTGGCAAACCAGGAAAATACTTTCAAAAATCACAGTGGCATTAAAATTTAATTATTCAGTATAACACAGGAAAGGCTGGCTCTAGATGTTAAGCCGCCAGACAGGATTTTGAAAATACTCTGTGTTCGGCAGTCTGATGATTTCTCAATTTTGCCTCATTGTGGTGAAATATTCAATACCGTATTTACCCGTGTATAAGTCGACCTTTTATGGCCTCAAAAGAAGCTCCAAAAATCGCCCTCGACCTATACACGGGTCAAAGACTTTGAGCCAAGTTCCAGCTAAGTAATTTAATCAAAATTAACATAATAATGTAGTCTTGGGCATAACGAATGCAGTGGACAAAAGCCGACAAAAGAAAGACTTCAAAATTAAACGAATGTAAGCAATTCCAGTTGAAATAAAAGAGGATTTGTCCAACTCTAAATGTTGAAGATACTCACAAGCACAAATATAAAATAGACACTGGAAATTTTCGTTTTCCAAAGGCGGAAAGCTCTAAAAGGCATTTCTGTTTCTTCAAATAAAAACTCGATCGTTCAACAGCTTAGTAACCTGGCGCAATACCTCGTGTTTGTGTGCAAGCATTGTCACTTGTGTTGCCTGAAAATGCTAGTTGGTAATGAATGTTTTTTATTCTTTATACAAACCTGGCTGACTTAAATGCTTTTGCAAACTTCGTATTGTTTGGTTTATGATCGAGTTTTGTTTTGTTTGTCATTTGAGAAATTATAAGTCAAGGACCAATTAAACCTTGAACAATTTCGCATCGTTTGAAAGTTATTTTCAAAGATTGCCTCCTGCTTCCTGTGATGTTGTGCTTATCCTCTAAAGCCCTTTATCCTTGAACAACGAAACAGGTTAGTTTGAGGTTTACATGTTCGATTTTCTGAGAACTTTTTCGAAACTCAAGGACAAAATGCCCGAATATACGACAGATGCTTAACCACAAAACTATTAAGCGCTTGAGGCCCTGATTTTTTTGTGTATCCACATTTCCAGAAATCTAAGAATACAAGATTAGTGTCCCATGAACATTTAACAAAGAAATTAAGAAATTGCTTTTTTTGCCATCAAAAATGGGGGTCGACTTATACACGGGTAAATACGGTATTCAATGATATTTTCATTTAGACTACAAAGAAGTTGTCAGTTACATGTACAGCTGTCAATCTGTTGAATTGGCTTTAAATTTCCACTGTGTTTAAATAGTACCTGTAGGTACTTGTCGGAATAAGCAAATGCTAACCGTTTTAAAATAAGTGCTTAGACTTAAATACAGATCCTTGGCACCTCTCAAATGTGTTTAAAACCTTAAATACTGTTTAACAGCGCTTAATAAAAAGGGAACTTTTAAAACATGCAGGTCATTTAGTGATTTGAAACCTCCTACCGGCTGCTGATGATTGCTAATTTTTCAGACACTTCCTACGCAATACACCTCTACAAGGGCGATGGAAAGAAGTTTGATTAAAAATTGTTTCCATGTTTGGCACACAAGAAAATAGAATACGTCAAATGGCTAACTACACTTTGCGGAAAACAAAGTTAATTCTGTACAGTTGCTTTCACACCAAGTACTTGATGTCAGCTTGCTTACAAAATCCAATATTGCGGAAACTCCCAAATTAATTTTGTTTGTACCCTTGCAAGTTGTTCCGCGCAAGAAATTCCGATGAAACTGGAACCTTGTTAATTATTTTCAACAACTGGATTCCAAATCAATTCCAAATTTCCTGTAAAAGTGGAGGTTCTCCTTTACTATTAATTGTTATGCGAACTTTTTAACACACATGCAATCAAGTACGTACGTATCTTTCTTTCCTCTGAGTCAATTCTTTCATTCATGGACCGTTTAAATTTGTTTAGGAGGTTAGTCCACAGCCACGAAATACGATACTGAGCCAGAAACATTTCTTACATAAGACATTAGAGCATGAAATTATCTTTACCTAAGACAGGTGGGTGATCACAAAGGAATCCTGCCATGGTCGCCGCCATGTTGAAGGCTGAGAAGACCCTGGGAACGAGGTTGTTCCATACGTCACCACACAGGTAACCCAATGAACGCGAGGATACCTTGAGGTCATCCATAGTATAGCATAACAGAAGCTGATCATAGAAAAGCTGATCAAAGGTTTAAGACCACAAAAACACAATAATTTTCAGAGTAAGTTTCATTTTTTCCCATATACGGGGTTGTAATTTTGTAAGGAGACCTCTCTCGTAAATCTTGTTAGTATATGGAGGTCTCCTCGCCCTTCCTGTTAGTGTTTTGTCAGGAGCCCGTTTGTACGGCGTTTACACAGACCGATTTATTTAATTTCCCCGCGAATGAGACTCCTGCAGGAGCCCGATGACTAATCACAGGAAACCTTGACGTCATAGCATCACAGAAGCGGAAATGCCTTTGTTGTTTTGTGGCAAAGGTAGTCCAAAGATAGATTGGTCTGTAAAAATGTCGCAACATAGGTTTAGTATGGGAGTTGCTCGCTGCTACTTATGGGCTCCTGGTTTTGTAAAGAAAAAGAGAGACCGTTGATCGTCTAACCAGAGTTAAGCAGCGTTCCAAGTAACTTTCGTTTTAGCCAATCCTAATGTATGACGGCTTTTCTTTCTCGAGGACAATGTTGACGAGGTACA
>NC_090878.1:920089-937589 GCF_036669935.1 Montipora foliosa | reverse complement strand
GACGATTTTGATAAGCGTCTACCAGCCTAGCCTGTTCCAGGCTCCCAGATATTTAGGGAAAGAGAAAACAAATGCATGCGAAAAATGAGTGGGGGCTTAAAGTGGCTAGGTCACGCTATTTTACGCAATTGTAGGCAATTTCAGCACTGATCGAATGGTCATAGAATTAACTCTAATATCAAAATAACTGTTCAAAACTGTAGACGAACTCTAACAAAATACAGGGAAGCCAAGAAGGGACATGGATGGACAAAACTGGAGAGGATTGAAATGGATTGAATTTGGGTAAATTTGAAAAACGTCGGCCCACCTTTTTTCAAATTTACATCAGTCTATATCAAAATGTCATTTACAAAGCTTGAAAATCATTCTCTGTTGTTATGTGGCCGTGAGTTTGCAAATGAAAGACTCTTGCTCTGCGAATTTGACGTTTAGAGCTCATAATTAACAAAATTAAACAAAATTACCTAAAATAGCGTGACCTAGCCCCTTTAAGTCGCCTCGACCCAAGCCCCCACTCGGTTTTCCCACGCAGTTGTTTTTGTTTTGCCGACTATCTGAGAGCCTAGAACAGGCTACTACCAACCTCAACATCACTCGCGTCTGGAAATACAGACGACCAAAGGCACAAATTGTCCCTCAAACTCCGGTCCGAAATTAAAGATAAACATGAAAGAAATGTGTATTTAAAGATCGGGTTATGGTGTTGTGCCGACGGCTATCCCATGTGCGAACTGACGATCCGAGAGTACTTGAATACCTAACTCTTTAATATCGTTTCTTATAACACTCTGAAACGTTTAAAACTATCTGATAACTGTACTTGAAAACTCCTAATTGAACTCGAAACTACTATAGATGCTGGTACTGAATACTGAACAATGCTGAATAATACTAAACACTCTTTGGCAGATACGCCCTATTTAAATTGGCGTCACGTGGTAACATGACATCACAATGACATCACAACTTCTAACATAACAATAGACAAAACTGAAAAATTCAGGTGGCTTCAATGGGATTCGAACCCATGATCTCTGCGTTGCTGATGCAATGTTCTACCAACTGAGCTACGAAGCCACTCAGTTGGGAGCAGGTCAATTTGTTGGGATCATGTGTTCCCTTGAAAGGACTAATAACGCAAAGCCTTACATTCCTCCCTTATTGTAGTAAATGCTTAGACTGACTTGAGAGGACACTTAGTGTTGGAGTGTCAAAATCAGGTTTACATCTAACTGATGATAACGAGCACTTCTGGGCATAAGTAGCAGAATTCCTCGTTGTTAACAACTGAAACAAATAATAAATTACGACGTTTTGACCGCATTACAGTAAAAAATGAACTAATTTAAAATCTTAGTACTTGCTAACGTTTCAGTTTAATTAGCTTTTTCTCGGCATTTTTACTCTTCATTTATTTCATTCATAATATTTAACTGAGATTCTTTTACGCTTTTTACATCTTACATCTATATATATATGCCCATTTTTTTCTTACCACCTACTTGATAACAACCAAACAGCGGTCGAAATGTATACTTTAGCGAGTATTGAAAGCCGTTTTTTTATATAATTAGCAAGTGATTTGAATCCAGGGGTCATATCAAGACTTGATGAAATCAGTAAGGTCGTCTGGGCGAGTGTAGTCCTGAGAACTGTTGTTGGTGACTGACTGACTGATATTGACATTGTTGGTGACATTACTGACGTTTCGACAACCTTCGCGGAAGTCATTTTCATCCTCAGAGTCAAGTGATTTGTGTAGAGTAAGTGAATCTTATAAACTTTGATTCATTGGTCAGTAGAAAAGTGATCTTATTGGTCCGTCTAGTCAGTGATGCTTTTGGCTGGGATAAAGCCTTTTTACATAACACAACCAGAAGTCATTATTATTATTATTATTATTATTATTATTATTATTATTATTATTATAGTAACTATTACAAAATTCTCGAATCTGATTGGTTCTTTGCGCTCCTATTTGTCGCGTAATTGGTGCACGATCACGTGGGTGTCCAATTGCAGTTAACCAATTTGAACAACTCCTAATTGGATACCTGTAATTGGACACCTGCACCATTCTCGAGTCAATAACACGCAGTTGGGTGGGGCCTCTCTTGCTGTTTTTCAACTGTTTGCAAAACAGATTGAATATAATTTTGACTTAAAAAGGTATTCAAAGACTTTTTATCCTCGAATTTTTTTATGATTTCTAGCATTTTGTTTTTACGATTAATTAGTAATAGGACTTCGTGCCGTACAATTCAGGGGTATAATCCTGCTCGTATTTCAAATCGTCCTCGCGCGCAAATCACTCGCATGATTACTCCCGGAATCATACTCCATTCAGTCCTATTACTCTTACTTATTATTGGTAATAGAGGTGTGTCACTTGCCTCGCGAGTTACTGCTTCCATTGTTTTATCTCCTCTGTACTGCAGCGATGCATTGTGGGCTTTTCTCCGTTCCCCACAGAAGACACTAAATTGGGTTCGTCTGGCAGGACACCAGGAAGTAGAATTGGCGCCTGTGGTGCTGCATATCCGTCACCTTGTTCCTGCACAGGCAAGCATGTCACATCTTCTCGGATGGGGAAGGGCAGAGCCTCCCTTGCAGCTGTCCCATACGGACGACAGTTGCCTCCATTAGGATGATCAAGGTAGCCCATTTCACATGCCTGCCACGCACGCTCTACTCTGTGGACGCCTAATCCATCGGCCTCTTCAGCCTGAACAGGCTCCTCTTCATGGTTTCCAGGTAACCCGTTGATCTGCTGCCCACCTTCATCAGAAGGAACTCTGGAAACATACTCCGAACCTGCGTGCCAATTTGGGATGACCTGCTGTACGTCAAGGCCCATAGCAGTATAGTTCCTTCCACTGGCTTGCGCAATAGTCATGTCAGCCAGCCACCGGTCACTCATTGCTCCGTCTCTCTGAACCGAGTCACTATGACAAAATCCGTTGTTTGGTCCACCAGTCGGTTCACTAGGCTGATTCGATTGGCTCGACCTTGAAATCTGCACATGTTCTTCCACAACAGAGTCGCTCAGCCCGTTGGCTTGGTTAACACCTGTCCCCATAAGCTGCAACTGGCTCTGTTCGGTCGCCTGCCACGTTCCTCCGTCACCAGGGTAAATTGAGTCCGCGACAACATTAGCAAAATCTGGGTAACTGTAAAAAAAAAAGGAACCTTTTCCACTGCAGAAATTGAGACTTGACGTAGTGTGAAAAGTTATTAATGACATAAAAGCAGCTATTGACATTTATTACTCAACACATTGTGCCAAGGTCCAAATATGGTCATAGCGCGGTCAATATTCGTCGTGTATATTCAACAGATATCCTGTGTGTCGAGGAGAAAAGTGATAGTTTTTCAGGTTTTTTTCCTATAAACGTAGAAAATTTTGCTTTGTCATCCATGTGTTGATTAATAAAACAATTATCATGCTCAATCTTGCGGAATATCGCCTGATTTTAGCCAAGTCGGCCTACAGCCTCGTCATTTAAGTATCAGGCAATATTCCGCCCGATTTCGCACGATAATTGTTCAGTGCAACACTAAAAACAATCTCGCAACTGGTATTACTGTATATCAGATTTACTTACTTCAAGTTATTTTGTTTTATTTAGCCTCGTCCAACACAAAGAAAACAATTAATACACCGAAAGAAATATGCAGACCAAGAGGCCACAATAGCAAAATCATGTGGTCCCACGTGGTTTTAAGAAACGGGGACTAACTAGAACATAGGTGTAGATTGCTGCTTGTACATAATGTTTCGGCCTGATGGTTTAGGCAAAATTAGATGACGGATTAGAGAAGTAACGTTTAGGGCTTCAAATCAGACAAGAGCGAGACAAGAGCCATATATCTCTAAGGCAGAATTTTTGAAAATATGAAAAGCTGTTCTGACCTCCATTTGCGAAAATCGTTTTTTTTAAATTTACAATCGCGTTTTATCGGCTTTGAATGACATGTTTTAAACCTGTTGTCTAAATTTTACTTTATTTCTTCATGCCGTGAAAGTGTCCCTAATAAGCTGTCATTTCGAGATAATTAATTAATTAATTATTTATTTTATTCTTATCAAAGAAATAAACACCAATTAATCTGAAGGTTGATTTCCGTTGATAACGCAAATACTGATTGTCACGAAGGCGTCTACAGGGGAAAAGTTCTTGACCAGGTTCTCAGTGCAAATCATTCGTTTACACATAAAACTGTTATTATTATTATTATTATTATTATTATTATTATTATTATTATTAGTAGTAGTAGTAGTAGTAGTAGTAGTAGTAGTAGTAGTAGTAGTAGTAGTAGTAGTAGTAGTAGTAGTAGTAGTAGCAGTAGTAGTAGTAGTAGTAGCAGTAGCAGTAGTAGTTATATGGTAGAAGAAAACCCATAGATACACATTTTGAGGAGGCTCCAAATAGTTTCTCCTTTTCTCACACAATTAAACCTATTCTGTTCTTAGCTATAGTTAGGGTAGTCGTATCAAGACGAAATTTGACCATGGTATTAAGTGCCCATCAAAGATTTGTCACATCACATTTTCCTAAATATCGTTACCATGGCAACGCAATAACGCATTTCTCTTAGCCTTAAAATCAACATATATTGTCTTTTAAATTAATTTTCAAAACACGTGAGGATGAAAATTTCCTATATAGCATTACCAGATAATGTTATGAATTATCTCTAAAATATTTAACAAAATCTGTTTGCCAGGATTTTCAGAAAAATCTTTTTTTTTGAAATATGTCTCTAATTCTTATGTAGATGGAATGTAAAGTTAACATATATCTCCTATTCACAAAAACTATGAACATTTTGCAGGAACGGTTAATGGTCACTTTAATCCAATTCTGTTAGCCTGTAGCTCCACTCTTGCACGAACTCGAATGGACGGCGATGCATGCGTAAATGCTAATCTTGTAACCTCATTTTTCCGACTTGCATCTTCAATAATTATTCAAAGTTATATTTCTGCATCCAGACGGTTAGTTTTATAATTTTTTGCCTGCTAACTTACATGTATATTATTTTAAAATGTTTGCCTTTGAAATTCAAAAGAAATCTGTGAGGAAAGAAAATAGAAGGTGACACAAATCAGCGGTATTTGTTTATTTCCGGTTACCCATTTTAAGGAAGCATGAGCTGACGGCGCCGCTCTCAGCCGAAAACCCTTTCGAGAATAACATGTTTACTTTGAATAATATTCTATTGAGGTTGCTGGAGGAAATTAACAGATTTACAGTTTTCTACATCTGCAAAGCATCTTTCAGATAACGAAATTGTAGCTGAGTACAAAAGTACAGGGAAAAATAAGCAACAATAGTAAATTAATTCAACTGAGTTTATTGCTTGAAAGGGATAGTTTCTAAAGAAACTGTGGGGCTGCGTCGGTGGGGAAGTAGTATACAAAAATTTGGTTTTATCAACGGAGTTGATAATAGACCATTTTACGGATACGGCGGCCATTTTGAAATCCATTGTTTCAAATTACTATTATTGGATTCTAAGGCAAATGCATACTAATTGCCCCTTGGAATCCCATAATAGCTATTTGAAACAATGGATTTCAAAATGACTGCCGTAACCGTAAAGTGGTCTACGTAAATTGCCACCGTACAGAGATTCTAATTGTGCGGTGGCCAATTTACATTATCAACTCCGTTGATAAAACGAAATTCAACTTTATTGCTTGTCTAATTTGTCGTGACCATCAGTTTCTGTTCACTTTTGTTGCGGTTTCACTGTTTTGCATTTGAGGGTCAAAGTAATGCCCCGATTGTATTATCGTCTCCTTGTTTGTTTCGTCAATAACTATAATGTCAAATTCTTTATCCTTCGTTCCTTAAGAACTTTTCACTAATTTGCTTGTGGTGAAAGTGTGCAGCCCTAAATTAAATCTGTAGTCAAATCGTTAGTTTACAAAGTCAATGACACGAGAACTGTCCGCACCGGTCTCGGTAATGTGGCTACCATAGTGAGAAATAATACTAGCTCGTTGACACACGCTGAGTGTCAACAATTTAACGTGGTCACCCACTCATAGGATTTTTTGTTCCTTTCCAGAGAAAATGCAGACGAAGATCCAAACCGTTGTTTGAGTTGTTTAATCCAAAATCTCTAAATATTTGAAAATCAGAAAGACCTCCTAAGGAATACATTCAGATAAAAAAAATTAACCACGAACTTATCACCAAGTTACTATGGCATACTGAAATACGAAGATATTTCCAATAATCACCACAAAACTT
The DNA here is from genome assembly GCF_036669935.1 of Montipora foliosa. NCBI lineage: Eukaryota > Metazoa > Cnidaria > Anthozoa > Scleractinia > Acroporidae > Montipora > Montipora foliosa. The sequence goes on along the minus strand of NC_090878.1, from coordinate 931,323 downwards.
CTACTTAGAATTTATTAAAAAGTTCCAAACACCACGTTAACTGGGAACACCAGATGCTGTCTTCACCGAAACTGGTTCACGTTCAAGCGACAGTCACTATGGCATACATAAATTCGACGCCTTAAATTTTTCCCTTTGGACATGTCTGATATGACTTGCGCTCCGGTTTAATTTAAAAGTTGAAAAAAATAGTAAACTTGATAGTCTATGATACCTTAGGTCTACATTTAGTTCATTGTGATAGGGTCCCCGAAAATCGACAGTAATTCCTACCTGAACTTGGCCATAATCGTCCAATGAATGATATGCAATTGCTTTTAATTTCACAAAATTGTCAAGACTCTAATTTGTGTTTGTCCGCCTTTGATATATTATCCTCCGCTGAAATATGTATCATCCTCCGCGCTCTCATGTAGTGAGAATTTGGAGTTACGACTACCGGCCTGGTTGGTCGAATGACCCATGGAACTCACGTGAGATGATTAAACAGTGAAGGCTCACAAATTAAAAGAACAAAAGCTCACAAAAATTTCGAAAGTGAGCGCAACTGGAAAGAATAACATACATTTAGTCAACCTTTAAATTAATTCACTTGAATTAATTTAAAGTAGTACCAGTTGAATCTGTCTTACTGTATTTTGCGAAACGAAATGGAACTCATCAAGTATCACAACAGTTCATAGACTTCTGTGTGCGATATAAAACAGCGGAAATGCTGATTTTGCAAATTCGAAAATCTGTAATTTGCGATATTTGACTTATTTCTTCGCTTCCGTTACTCCCACACTTTTCGTGGATGTAACTCATTTAGTTTCGTTTCGTGAAAGACAGTAAGCCGTTGAATTGGATCATGACTAAAACACCACACGAGTACATACGGGTAACATACGAGTAACATACGAGTAACATACGGAACATACGGATACATACGAATACATACGACTAACATACGAGTAACATACGAGTAACATACGGATACATACGACTAACATACGGATACATACGAATACATACGAGTAATACGAATGTTTTTCTCATAAAGGAAGCTGTAATTATAAGCCTTGCAGGCATTTTTCACGTCAGCAAACACGTACCCGGCTCAGTTTGAGGGGGGAGGGAGGGGATGTTGATCGACCCCCCCAAGGCTTTCGTTAAATTTAGTCACAGTAAAATAAATTCACATGGAGTGCAAAACCCTTTGCTTGCGCTACAAGATGACAATATATTTTGGATGTCGCTGATGTCATCTGACGTCATCAGATCCGCCATCTTGATTTCGCTATTTCAGCTTAAGTTGCCTATGATAAAACAGTGCAAAATCGAGCCAGAAAGCTTAAATGGGGTAAAAGATTATGACAGACCTGCTCTGACTTCCTTACGTGTCTTAAATGCAAACTGGCCTGACAGTCATAATCATCTACGAGAGCAACATCCAAAATATATTGTCATGTTGTTGCGCAAGCTAAAGGCGGCGAAATACGAGATACAAAAACCCTCAACTTGACGCGCAATATTATTTCGTTGCAAGTTTGGGTCGATTTTTCCCGTTTTTCACCTTGCATGATCAACTTGTCGCGCAACAAAACCATTTGTTGCGGGTTGAAGAAAGTTGTTGCGAAAAGTAGAGCGCGAACCTACTCTGAGCAACAAATCTTGGCTTTGTTGCTCGTTTTTCATCAAGCTCACAACTTGTCGCGCAACAAATGTGCTCTTGTACTAGCAAATCAACCACTCAGCGCCCTGCATTTCTTCAACTCGCAACAAATGTTTTTTTTTGCGGGTCAAGTTGATCACGCAAAGTGAAAAACGCGAAACATCGACCAGAACTTGCAACGAAACGATGTTGCACCACAAGTTGAGGGTTTTTGTAACTCGTCTTTCGCCGCCTTAAGGGCTTTGCACTCCATGTGAATTTATTTTACTGTGACTAAATTTAACGAAAGCCTTGGAGGGTCTATCAACACCACCCCACCCCCCCCCCCCTCAAACTGAGCCGGGTACGTGTTTGCTGACGTGAAAAATGCTTGCAAGGCTTATAACTAGAGCTTCCTTTATGAGAAAAACATTCGTATTACTCGTATGTATTCGTATGTATCCGTATGTTAGTCGTATGTATCCGTATGTTACTTGTATGTTAGTCGTATGTCAGTCGTATGTATTCGTATGTATCCGTATGTTCCGTATGTTACTCGTATGTTACCCGTATGTACTCGTGTGGTGTTTTAGTCATGATCGATCATGCAAGGTGAAAAACGGGAAAAATCGACCCAAACTTGCAACGAAATAAAGTTGAGTACGTCAAGTTGAGGGTTTTTGTATCTCGTATTTCGCCGCCTTTAGCTTGCGCAACAAGATGACAATATATTTTGGATGTTGCTCTCGTAGATGATTATGACTGTCAGGCCAGTTTACATTTAAGACACGTAAGGAAGTCAGAGCAGGTCTGTCATAATCTTTTACCCCATTTAAGCTTTCTGGCTCGATTTTGCACTGTTTTATCATAGGCAACTTAAGCTGAAATAGCGAAATCAAGATGGCGGATCTGATGACGTCAGATGACATCAGCGACATCCAAAATATATTGTCATCTTGTAGCGCAAGCAAAGGGTTTTGCACTCCATGTGAATTTATTTTACTGTGACTAAATTTAACGAAAGCCTTGGGGGGGTCGATCAACATCCCCTCCCTCCCCCCTCAAACTGAGCCGGGTACGTGTTTGCTGACGTGAAAAATGCCTGCAAGGCTTATAATTACAGCTTCCTTTATGAGAAAAACATTCGTATTACTCGTATGTATTCGTATGTATCCGTATGTTAGTCGTATGTATCCGTATGTTACTCGTATGTTACTCGTATGTTAGTCGTATGTATTCGTATGTATCCGTATGTTCCGTATGTTACTCGTATGTTACTCGTATGTTACCCGTATGTACTCGTGTGGTGTTTTAGTCATGATCGTTGAATTGAAGTAACTGCTAAATACCCCGCCACTCCAAAACGGATCTTGAAAGGTGATGGCTACCAGTTGAATTGGCATACTGTATTTTGCGAAACGAAATGGAACTCATCAAGTATCACAACAGTTTATAGACTTCTGTGTGCGATATAAAACAGCAGAAATGCTGATTTTGCAAATTCGAAAATCTGTAATTTGCGATATTTGATTTATTTCTTCGCTTTCGTTAACACTTTTCGTAGATGTAACCCGTTTAGTTTCGTTTCGCGAAATACAGTAAGCCGTTGAATTGGAGCAACTACTGAATACTCCTCCACTCCAAAACGGATCTTGAAAAGTGATGGCTACGCGTACGCAGTGCTTAATACCACCCCTCCCCCTAGAATATGTTAGTAAGGAAAGAAGAGCTACGCGGCTACGCAGTGCTTAAAACCACCCCTCCCCAGCGAGTTAATTCGGTAACGGTATGTGAAAAGATCAATGTCGAGAGCCCGTGCGCGTTCCATAAAATCTCGCATGCATACGTCCAACAGGAGTGAAAATAGTACTGGCCACTCTGGCCCTCCCTGCCTCGTACCACTAGTTGTGGAGAATGTTGCTGTAGGTCCAGCCTTCGGGAATCTGCAGCAAGTTCGACTGTAGAGATGCTCGAGAATATCCAGCCATGGAAGGTCCTGGTCAGGTGGAAAACGCGTTCGTACGCAGACAAACATTGTCCTTCGACATAATTTGCCAAAAGCCGCGCTGCAGTCAACAAGCGAAGTAAATTGTGGCTCCCGGCTTGCTCCAGAGACTGTGACCGTTTGAGTAGAAAAATTCCGTCATTTGTTGATTTGTCCTGCACAAAATCGTTTTGATGGTCATGTATTTGCACTCGAAGCCAGTGTTCAAGCCGGTGTAGTATGATCGATATCGTAAGCTTGCAAACTGCCTATCAAACGCTCAGTCCGCGCTACGTGGTCGGGCATGAACGTGGGTTTTTCCGTTTCCACAACCAGGTCAAGTTCGAAAATGACCATTCTTCAGGTACCTGTCGAGTGTGCCAGACCTCGAGAATTAGCAGATACAGCTACTATAGAAACTGAGGGCAGTCTCGGGCGTGTTTCAGGAACTCGCTCGGGATATCACTACAGGGTTTACGGGTTTTTGCCATTTACAGGCATTGTAAACCTCTTCTAGAGTTGGTGGATCGTGGTTTACCGGATTTTGTACTAAAAGTTGCTGTAGGTTGGCAATAAATTGCGGCGGAGGTTGTGAGATGAAAGCTGCGGGTGTACTTTGAAGTGGCGGTGCTGCGAAGTGCTGCTGGAAGTGTGTGAGTAGCTTGTCTAGCCTGACAACCGTCGGACGGTACTGGCTTGAAGGTTGTTTCCGAGCGCTGAAGGTTAGCAAAAGCCTTCTCGATTTGGCGGTTAACCGCGTTCATGTCTTGATTCGAAGAATCTTCGTTGTCGTAGAAGATGTTACGAAGTTGCCGTGAACATGCTCGAATGTAAAGAAAGAAGAAAAGAAGGGTTTTGTCTGCTTTTGTTCGATTCGTTCAACAGAGACTCCAAGCATTTATCTTTAAAATGTTTAACTGATCTGAAATCACGCAAAAACTAAAAATAATAGAACAGGCCTATTGACACCTGCCTTTTTGCAGCGGAGTTAAATGATGTCGGTCTTTCAGTTACACTTGAAATGTCGCTGCTTCTGACTGAGGCGGGGCATTCGAGTTCAAGCACGCGACGTTTTAGGAGCCACGCACGGTAACCGCAAATGAACATTTAGCATGCCAAGACATTCGTGTCTCCCAAAAAACACACTGTATTAAACATCGCCTTCTCAGTTTTCAGTTTTGACCTTTTGGCTGTTGAAATGCAAAGCACTATTTCTGTCATGCAAATAACGGATGCGTGACTTGTCAAGCAAGTGAACGTCGAATCACAAAGCGCGTAAGAATCTATCCAATCAGAAAGGGATACAGAAATCCCTGTAAAGTCTGAACAAGCTTTTCGAAGCCGTTGCGCAGACTGACTATTCCGGTGGTTTAGTCTGTCTGCGACGCAGGCTATAAAAGAAGTGTCAAAGAATGCGCCTGATCGCTGGTTACTCAATAGGGGTTTCCCCTTACTGCTAACTGAACTCATCTGATTGGTTGATTATTTTTGGATCCATGTTTATCTTGCTTTAGAATGCTAATCATATGCATGGGCACGAGTATGACGTTCTTAATACCAAATCGTTTCTCAGACAACTTCGAACAGCGGTGGTTGTTTTCCCAACCTAACTTTTCCCTTCTCGCTCGGTTCCAGTAATACGTTGTGTCAGCAACGATCGTTTGGACGCTTGGTCAGTCTAAACGATCGTTTTCATCTATCCTTTTGTCGACCGAAATATAATACAAGCAACAAACCTACAATTATAGATCTCTCCGCTGTGGTAAAGAGCAGTGCGATTATCGCTAAATCGTAGAATAGTATAAACCGATTTAACCGGGGGTACCATTCTCCGTTTTACCACTAAGATTTTTACCTATTTTATGATTGAAGTCTTCGTTAGATGTTTTTGAAATTATTTTCCTATTCTCTGATTCTTCCGATTCTACGATTTTATCTTGGATGCTTTAGAAATCATTCTCCGATTCTACGATTTTAATTAAAATACATCGTTACATTATAAATCATGTTCCGATAATCTGATTTTTAAAATTTGAATCTTACCCTGAGAATACGTATTTTGTTCGGCAGCGTTTTAACTCTCTCTCTTTTTCTCATTTTTCATTGGCTGCGTTACATATAAAAAGTACTTTAATGTATTTTTTTCATAACATCAGGTGTTCGAAGAAATGTAAACAAAGACTTCAAAATACGGTGTATTTTTAAATAATGGCTGTGAATCCAGAAAGGGAAGTTGGAAAATCAGTCCCAAAAACGGTGGCTATAAACTGGGAGTGTTAAGCTTTCACATTTCCACCCCTCTTCAAATTAAATAATCCTTGACTCAGTTGGCGTGTGCATATTGTGTAACATCATCTTTTCGTAGCCAGCGCGTGTGAAGAGACAAGGAGAGAACATGTCACTCTTTCAAGTGAAGTATACACTTTTTTTCCATCCCATCAAAACGGAATACTCCCTTTGCCATTGTTATAAGCAAGATAGAAGATAAAATAAAATCAGGGTTAGTGTAAACCAAAGTCATCGGATGATCAAAAGTGACTTATCCTATCGAGCTTCAGTTATCATTTTGTCGTGGATGACTGAAAATTGACTGAAAATACTTAGCTGTAGAAGTGGCCGCAAACCAACAGATCTCTCCGCTGTGGCAAAACTAACGTACGCCATCGATCTGTTTAGTGATGAAACCATGAACTACATTTTCTAATTAAAGCCGAAAGGAATCTACTGTTTCCACTTAAGTAGCGAAAATCAAAATCCGATCGATTCTTATAATAGCAAGGTCTCTTGAAAAGTGTTGAAACTGGTTTAAGCAACCTTAATGAACGCACCTTGCGCTTTATTTATAATGATGTCATAAAATAATGGTACATATGATGACTTGCTGGCAAGGTTGCTGCCTAACAGTCGCCCGGTCGCCTGGGGAGCCTTATTTGCGAGCGGAGGCGACCAAATTTCTGAACAAGTAGCCCGAAAGGCCGTCTTACTTGATTCATCCTCATTTTCTTGTAAATGTGATCCCAGCTGGAATTAATTAATTCTGGGCTCTTGAAAAAATTACTCGGTCCACTAACTTTTAATGTTGGAAGCCCGAAGGGCTGCTGGACAATTTTCTTAGGTGGCAGCCTTGATTGCTGCACATGCAAATCGGTAGGATAGGTTGCAAACAGTACGATAGCTTAATTTAAGTAACTTAGCGCAGATGTATGATTTAGAAATATGTTCATACGCAATGCTAGAACAAGAAAAAGTGTCTGAATCACTATTACATTAGACAAAATACTCGGAGAGAACTCAAAAGAGAAAAATCTGTTCGAGCGATTTGCGTGGATAAAAAACTGTAACTCTGAACGAGATAATATTTAGCGGGTTTCTTTCAGGCTAAATTCGACTTGATTTTAAGGAGCTTTCATCTTGGCTAAACTTTAAGGAAGCGACTACAGCATACACAAATTCGACCTCTAACACTGTAAAAATTATCGCCGTTGCCACGATGACACGACTTGCACTCTGGTTTAATTTAAAATTAAAAAATAAACTCAATAATCTATGAGACCTTAGGTCTAGATTTGGTTCATTGTGATAGAATCCACGAAAAATAGACAGTAATTCCTACCTGGACCTGGCCATACTCAGCTTCCAATGAATGATTTGTAATTTGTAATTAAAGTGAAATTGTTAAGACTCTTTGACTTATGATTCCTACCCGCTTCTTGCGACTCGTATTATCTCCCTCCACTATGCTCTTATGACTTTGTGATGTACATGTTGTGATAATTTGGAGTTCAAACTACCACGTGATTGGTCTGAATGAAAAAGTTGACTAATATGCATCAAGAGGAGTTTCTAAATTTAGAAAGTGTATAACAACTATCAATGTGTTGGTTGAGACACTCAGAGCTGAAAACGACCGAAAGCTGTCCTGTTCTGATCGAGAGGAGATCGCGATCATGATGCCTTCCGTAAAGACGAGTGATGATCAGTGCAAAGTTTATTTTGTAATATTCTTCCGTACATTGTACGAAAAATGGGCAAAACATATTGACTGAAGAATTGCTCGGTCTGCTTTAAGACCCTCTATGTGCTTTTTCAGTTCTCTGATTCATGCCTTGATCTACACTACTACAACCTAACAATACCTGAAAATTATTTCAGTCACAAACTACTTGTGACGATATATATATTAAAACACATTTGTAACAATATTTTGGGTCATCGTTTACTGCGACAACAATTATGATTTTGAGATCCATCAATCCACACAGTTCCTATCTTAATTAATATACACTCCTTATTTGCTTCGTCAATAACAATAATGCCTAATTCTATTAGCCTTTTTCTTTAAGATCTTTTGACTAATTAGCTTGTAAACTGTGCGGCCCTTAAATCTGTAGTTGCTCCAAGTTCTCAGTCGAAATCGCTAGTTTACAAAATAAATGACACGAGTAATCTGTCCGCTTCGGTAGCGTCTCGACTTTAATAACGGGTGAGATCGCAGTTTAGAAATAACAGCCAAAATGACACAGACCGAGTGTTCGCACACGGTCTCCCTCGCATAGGATTGTTTTGTTCTTTTCCAGAGAAATTGCAGACGAAGACCCAAACTATTGTTTAGTCCAACATCTCTAAATAATCTTCAAGGGTATAGTGACCCTATATTCGGAAGGACCTGCTAAGGAAGATATTCAGATTTAAAAAAATAACCACGAAATTATCACCAAGTTACTATGGCATACTGAAATAAGAAGAGATTTCCAATAATCATCATGTGACAAAACTACTCTTAAAAGTTACAAAAAATTCCCCAACACCGCGTTACTACTACTAGATGCTGTCCGCTTGACTGAAACTGGAAGCGACTACAGCATTCATAAATTCGACGCCGCATAGAGTATCCCTTTAAAATTATCGACTTGCGCTCTGGCTTAATTAAAAATTAAAAAATAAACTTGATAATCTATAAAAACCTTAGGTGTAGAGTTAGTTCATTGCTATGGGGTCCACGAAAATCGACAGTAATTCTTACCTGAAGCTGGCCATACTCAGCTTGCAATGAATGATTTGCAATTTGTAATCAAAGCGAAATTGTTGAGACTCTTTGAATTATGATTCCTACCCGCTTCTTACGACTCGTATCATCTGCCTCCACTGCCTCTTTTACATGTAGAGAGAATTTGGAGTTCAAACTACCACCTGATTGGTGTGAATGAAGAAAATTATATGCGTCAAGAGGCACTTTCTAAATTTAGCAAATAAGTGGCCCGTTTTTTTCCAACTGGCAACTTCAAATTCTTTGAACCAATTGCGCAACCAACTGGAAAGAATAACATTATATTTAGTCGACCTCAGTGATTATCGGTCAATATTCACCTCGACTTCGTCTCCGTGAATATTCACCGATAATCACTTCGCCTTTGGCGAATAATTGTTAATTAAGATCTACATTTCCTGCATAATCATAAACCACGGCAAAAATACCTGTGAATTAGTGGGCGCCGTCCTTAACCTCCGCTTTGTTCTTCTCAGAGATTATCGGTGAATAGTCACCTCGATTTCGTCTCGGTGAATATTCACCGATAATCACTTCGCCTTTGGCGAATAATTGTTAATTAAGATCTACATTCCTGCATAATCATAAACCGGGGCAAAAATACCTATGAATTAGTGGGCGCCGTCCTTAACCTCCGCTTTGTTCTTTTGTTGTGGAAGGTACGTACATAACTAGGGCTAATCAGTAATTATGAAAGTCCACCCAGCTTCCTTGAAAACTTAATTTTCATAGAAACGAATATGAGGTTGTCGGTTAAAAGCAAACAAACCGTTTACAGCCTTTTACCACCAACAACCTCGCGTGTTTCATGAAAGTTTTGATGATTTTCAAGTTACTACAGAATTTTATTTTGTGATTTACAAACGATTTGTGATGTGGAACAAGTTGCGACAGGAAACTATTAAAGATGACGGAAACAAGAGCACTTTAAATTTGAAAAATATTGAATATCACTTCTGTGGATAAGTCTTTGTCGACCACTTGACGACTCTATTATTATAAAACCATTTCTTTGTGATTCGTCCGGTTATGCTTACCGTCCCTCGCATTTCATGATCGGAGTACCGTGACAATGCCGCCTGTGACATCACGCGAATTTTGATTGGTTATGTAGTCAGACGCGCGTTTGAATTGGTGTATCAAGAAAATCTGTTTCCATCAAGACTTAAAAAAACCAGCATTTTCCTTTATTTGTCAAATTATCTTTGAGAAATATTTTATAAAAGCAATAGAGGACTTTTTCCCGTGTTTCCATAGCCTCATCTAAACACTCACGGTAGTTGGGAGAATTCTCCACAGATTTGCAAACCCTCGACTGCGTCTCGGGTTTGCATAACTGTCTCGAATTCTCCCAACTCCTCCTCGTGTTTAGATGAGGCTATGGAAACACGGAAAACGTCCTCTGTTACTTCGTCTCCTATTGTTGTATGTTACTGAAACCTACCAAGGCCCTTGGTAACTCACCATATATACCACGAAAATACCATATTAAAGTTTGAAAGCTGAAGAATCCATCAATCCACACAGTTCCTATCCTAATTAATCTACACTCCTTATTTGCTTCGTCAATAACAATAATGCCTAATTCTATTAGCCTTTTTCTTTAAGATCTTTTGACTAATTAGCTTGTAAACTGTGCGGCCCTTAAATCTGTAGTTGCTCCAAGTTCTCAGTCGAAATCTCTAGTTTACAAAATAAATGACACGAGTAATCTGTCCGGCGCGTCGGTAGTGTCTCGACCTCACGGTTGAGATCGCAGTTTAGAAATAACAGCCAAAATGACACAGACCGACAGTGCTCGCACCCGGTCTCCCTCGCATAGGATTTTTTTGTTCTTTTCAGAGAGATCGCAGACCAAGATCCAAACTGTTGTTTAGTCCAAGATCTCTAAATTTTCTAATCTTCAAGAGTAGTGACCCTATACTCAGAACGACCTCCTAAGCTAAGGAATATATTCAAGATCAAAAAAATAACCAAGAAATTATCACCAAGTTACTATGGCATACTGAAATACGAAGATATTTCCAATAATCACCACAAAACTTCTACTTAGAATTTATTAAAAAGTTCCAAACACCACGTTAACTGGCAACACCAGATGCTGTCTTCACTATAACTGGTTCACGTTCAAGCGAAAGTCACTATGGCATACATAAATTCGACGCCTTAAATTTTTCTCTTTAGACTCGCTGATATGACTTGCGCTCTGGTTTACTTTAAAGGTTAAAAAAAATATTAAACTTGATAGTCTATAATACCTTAGGTCTACATTTAGTTCATTGTAATAGGGTCCCCGAAAATTGACAGTAATTCCTACCTGAACTTGGCCATAATCTTCCAATGAATGATATGCAATTGCTTTTAACAAAATTGTCAAGACGCTAATTTGTGTGTGTCCGATATATATCATCCTCCGTTGAAATATATATCACCCTCCGTCTCTCATGTAGTGAGAATTTGGAGTTACGACTACCACCTGATTGGTCGAATGGCCCATGGAACTCACGTGAGATGAGACGTGCGTGCGATATTAAACATTGGAAATGCCGATTTTGCAAATTCGCAAATAT
>NC_090878.1:910089-912589 GCF_036669935.1 Montipora foliosa | reverse complement strand
AGTTTCCTTTGAAAGCTCACAATATTTAAAACGGCGGACCCAATAAACTACGGCTCATAAAACTTGAAGTGATTATCATTTAGACGTGTGCATTTTTTGGAACAAACTCTTTAATCATATTGCGGCAGAATTTACTTTATGTCACTGAATTCGCATGACAGACGCGATGCGGACCACGTAGAGAACAGTATTTTGAACATTGACTATGTAATCGAGTATGTTTGATCCGAAAGTCTACGGTTTTAGTGTTCTTTTTACCCATGTTTTTGGGAATATGCCTACCCGAATGTAAAAAAAAAACTCTTGAATTTAGGACTATTCGCTAAATATTTCTAACAAGAAGTAAATAGTATAAAGGAAAATGAAATGTTCTCCAATGATCGTTTGCAGTACTAGCAGAGTTACTTCACAAGTCAATTAGTACTTTAGTAAAACTATGGTAAAACACTTAATATCAATAAATACATTTATTTCTTCTCTTGATGTGGGAAAGATAACCCAATCGCCAGCAATACTCTGAGCAATACACTGAGTAACGGAGTGAACACAGCGACTCGCGCCTGGCCTTGGAGATTCCCCTGGTGTCTGCGACGACTGTCAAGAAACTACGGTAACGCTGTCAGGTCCTAATAAATAAATTAAAAAAACAGTTGAAAGCGCAACTAGACTCGAAAAAGTCCTCTTTATCCACGAGGAAGTTAAAAGTGACAGTGACTAGAACAGAGAAAAAGGGAAAATTACCTACCAGAATCTCCGGATCTAGCGTGAATAATTTTCTCCCGGTTATGCGCCTCAATGTTGTCCTTCAAACTCGGAATATAAAAACACACTCAGTTCTTTCAGGTGACAATCTGTAACGTTTTATTACCTCGCATCTTCTCATTCCAGTCAATACTGTTCCTTGTCCATATTTATTTTTTCTTACGACTTGGTGTTAGAAGTGCTCCAACGCCAGCAATTTCTTATTCAAACTTTCCCGGGCGACACGCGATCTGACACAGGTAAAGTATCTAGCGAAAACGATATGTTTTTTTCCGACCTGAAAAACTTGGGCCGCTCGATTGAGAAAACATCAAGACAACACCACACGACTAGGACACATAGAGTTTGACAAACTGTTGCAATGTTAAAGAAATCAGATCCACAAAAGTTCCGACGGTAAAATCGGAATGTACATGCATGCAGACACAAAGAAAATAAAAACTCTTACTATACCTATACGAGCAGCTGGCCATATTATCCCCACACAAATTCTTCGATTGTTGTTAATTTTACGAATCGATTGAACGTCTTGATTGTTTGTTTGAAGATTGTTCAATTTTCAGCTCTGAAGGCCTCCACAGCAAGCGCGCTCCTCGCTGTACTCGTTCCCTGAAGGATATCACTGAGTAATTAATAACGGGACGTTTTTATATTCCCTGTCAGCATGAGTGACATGGATGATTGGGAAATGTTGTGGACTCACGAGCGGAGTGTGTCCACTAAAGTGCGTTGTCTGTCCTCTTTAATATCGATATTCGTCATCATAGGAAAAGGAAAAGGAACTTTATTTGAGTGTTTCTAGTAGATTTAGCGCTGGAGCACTAATACTGATTGTTTTGTTGAGTAGTTTCCGTCGAGACTTGTCAAAGAAAACAGAACTGACCCGTGAAAATTGACCACCAAGTAATCCGTAGTCACGCGTGGAGGCTGGAGCACTAATATTGTTTTGTTGAGTAGTTTCTTTCGAGACTCCAGGTTGTCAAAGAAAACAGAACTGACCCGTGAAAATTGACCACCAAGTAATCCGGTAGTCACGCGTGCAAGCTCGCGATATCGCGTGGCAATCTCTCAAAAGGAGGTTCTCAACACACCGGAAATACAACTTAAGTAAACAAGGTTTTCGGTTGCGCACCCGGCAGTAAAGTCAACGAAGTTAAAGCTCAAAATGATTTTGTCGTAATTGTGTTGGTTAATTGCATGCTCGAATTTATAAAGTGTTGAAAAGCTGTAAATCAATAAATCAAACATTAAGGAAATCTGAGACAGTGCTCTCTTCTCCATGTCTCTGCAAATCGCTCATATGTGGTTCCGCACGGTGAACTTTCCAAATCCTGACACCTTTACGGTGGCTTATACCTTTATTTCGCCATTAGCGAGCTACGGGTGGTTAGGAATCAAAACTGGCCCCGTTGGCGAGGACATTCTTGCGATCGAAAATGAACATAACATAACAGTGAAAGAACTATTCACTTCTGGCTCAGTAATGTAAGTGCATGTATTTTCCCAGACTTTTTACTTGTAAATGCACGTTGCCTCCAGACAAAAAATTGAACTTTTGGTTTTCGAACTGATCAAGTACTAAGAGATTACCTGTACTTGTTGCAATGAGTACACGTGACATTCACGTCAAGAACACATTTATATATCCCTTGTTATTTCTGTATTTTTTTAAGCTTCTTATTATAGGCTCACTGGGAAAATCTGCCTTTGCCATTATGTGACAATATAATCTGTAGAC
>NC_090878.1:900089-905089 GCF_036669935.1 Montipora foliosa | reverse complement strand
ATTGGTTGATTATTTTTGGATTGTTTAATTATCGTGATTGGATCAATCTCATTCACACCAGTCCTACGTTTTTTCTAGTCGTTTCTCAGCTAATGTTTTTCCAGCGTAACTCTTCCTTTCTTGCCGCTCTTTTGCAATTTTATTTTGTGTCTGAGCTCTTGAAATTTTATTAGAATTTGTTTACTCTTCACAAAAGGATGTTTGATGGATACAACTGTATCAATGATTCGTCCGATCGGACTTAAAAGCTATGGAAATACATGTAAAGCGGGGATTTGGAGAGTCGTTTTAGCGATAGAACCTGGTTAAAAGCCGCTGTGTTGATATTAAATTTATCGCCAGTGCACTGATGCGAAGTACAAGAAACAAGAAAGGAAAACTAGATGCCGCTTCGTGGGATCAAGTGAAAGGAACTTGGACGTTCCGTCTGTCTAAACGATCGTTTTCATCTATCCTTTTGTCGTAGATGGCTGAAAATCGACTGAACTGTAATAGAAGTAGCAAACCTACAATTATAGATCTCTCCACTGTGGTAAAGAGCAGTGCGATTATGGCTAAATCGTAAAATAGTATAAACCGATTTAGCCGGGGATGCTATTCTCCCGACCGATTTACCACTAAGATTTTTACCTATTTTACAATTGAAGTCTCCGTTAGATGTTTTTGAAATCATGTTGTGATTCTCCTATTCTTCCGATTCTACGATTTTACCTTAGATGCTCTAGAAATCATTCTCCGATTCTGTGATTTTAATTAACATACATCATTACATTATAAATCATGTTCCGATACTCCGATTTTTAAAATTTGAATTGTACCCCGTTTATACGTATTCGCTATCGTTCGGTAGAGTTTATCTCTCTCTTTTTCATTTTTGGTTGGCTGTGCTACCTCCAAAGTGCACTTCAATTGATCGTTTTTTCATAAAATCTGGTGCTAAAAGAAATGTAACCAGAGACTTCTAAATACAGTGTACTTTTCATGGCTGTGAATTCAGAAAGGAAAGTTGGAAAATCAGTCCCCAAAACGGAGGCTATAAACTAAGTGTTAGGCTTTGACTTTTCCATCCTCGTCAAATTAAATGATCTTTGCAATTGACTCAGTTAGCGTGTGCATTTTGTGTAGCATCATCATTTCGCGGCCCAGCGCGTGTGAAGAGACAAGGAGAGAACATGTCACTCTTTGAAGTAAAGTACTTTTTTCGATCCCATGAAAAGACAATACTCCCCGTGCCATTGTTATGAGAAAGATAAAATAAGAAAACGGGGAAGTGCAAACCAGAGTCATCGGATGATCTAAAATGACTTTATATAATCGAGCTTCATTTTGTAGGGAATGACTGAAAATCGACTGAAAATATTTAGCTGCACAAGTGACCACAAATCTATGGATCTCTGTACTGTGGTAAAATTAGGCCCGTTTCAAGCGTCGAACTTTTCATGTACCGAATCTAATGCAAATGAAAAAAATATATTGTTTTCGCTCATTTGCATTAGATTTGATACATGAAAAGTTCGACGTTTGAAACGGGCCTTAGCTAATGCATTTCCTCGATCTGTTTGGTAATGAAGCCACCTTCGAATTCAGGATCACATGACCTACTCTAGTTTACCACTTAAAGCATAAAGAAATCTTCTATTTCCTCTTTGAGTTCAGTATTACATGACCTACACTAATTTACCAGAATCTTTTGTTTCCTCCGGTTAGATTAGCGGAAATCAATATGCGAATAGAAGCGTTGCAGCAAAAATTGAATTGATGCTGTCAGTTACACTTGAAAGAACAATTTCGAAATGTCGCAGGACAGTCACTGTTGTCAGTGACTGCCGCTCAAGATGATCAATAATTCTCAAAGCATTAATTATTGATGAGGGCAACAGCCAATAAATAAGACATAATTGGGTCACATGCATGAACCTTGATACCCAATGAACACTCAGATCTGAGATTAAACATGGTTTTGATCTCAGATCAAACTCTTGCATTTTAATGAGCATTTTCAATAAGTAATTCATCGTTAAGAACAATTGCAGAAATGACCTGAATATTATTTGATGTAATTAACGTTGATTTTCACAGAACAGTTAGAAAAAGCTATTCACCTCACCTTCGGTCGCTATTATCAAGAGAATTTAACGCGTGTGCAAAATTCTTCTCCTCTAGATAGCGTCGGATACCACAAATTACTCCATAAACGGTCTTTGGTGGATACATCTCGTCGACTTCTTGACCACCTCAATCAAGCTTGCTAAGCCAGTAATTCAAGGTTACTGCATCCATTTCTTCAATGCTGGTAGAAAGCTGTGTACGTAGACTGCGAGTAGTATCCAATTTCGGCGACGGATTGTGGGCCGGGCGAAATACACACCTGCGCGCGAAATTGCGAGGAGAAGCGTCGCGAGGGGAGCGTCTCCTCGCAATTTCGTGCGCGCGTGTGTAATTCACCAACCCCACAATCCATCGCCGAAAATAGAGACCACTCGCAGTCTAAAAGCTGTGCGACCTTGTGTAAATCATAATCTTTAAAGAGCCCTCCTTGATCTAAAATGGGAGCTATAACCGAACGAGAAATTTACCATTCGCCAAAAATTGTTACCGTCCATTGGTTGTTATATTTGGTTGACGAGGGAATAGCTTTTTCGACTAACTCGCGTTCTTCGTAAACCGTTTTCGGCGCCCTAAATCTGCCCTCTCCATCTTCACTCATGGTCAGACACCAACTGCATCAAAGCAACTAATTATGCATATCAACGTACGTAATATTACGGAAAATGGCAAACTTGCATCAATGCATAAATTATTGCTCTTTCATATGGGAAGGACAAATATTGGAAAAAATGTATCACTGCTTTTTTTTATCGTTTCGTTTGAGAAGTCATCTCAAAAACTCGTGCTTCGTGTTTCATCAGGGGTTCCTTGAAACAATAAAAGCACTCGGCTTGCGGCCTCGTGCTTTCATTTGGAACCTCTAAGGAACTGGCGCACTCGTTTTTGCCGGATAAATTAGGTCACATGATCCGTTATCGGAGTCAACAAATATTCCACATGCAAATAAGTATCGAAAATTCACTACAATTTGTGAAAACACCACAACTAAAACACGAGTTTCAGAAACAAGTACGCGAACCGCCGTAAGATTTTTTAGCCTAACGTCATATCGACAGCTGATAGTAGATCTGTAAAATCTGAAAGCCTTCATTTATTGAAATGAATACTACAAGAAAAATAACTCTCACCAGTAAAATCTGGCCATATTCACCTTAAGGATAATTCTTCGAATGCTGCTAATTTTACGAATCGGTTGAACCTCCAGCTCTATTGTTTGTTTTTAGATGGTTTAATTTTCAGCTCTGAAAACCTCCACAACTAGCGCGCACTTCGCGCTCCTTTTTGACTCGAGTGCTGATGGGCATGGATTGCAGGCTGTTTATACTACTCTGGCTCCGGAAGTTGGTTCTTTGATTGCTTTTTTATTCGTCACGCTGTCATATTTTTACTGACCATTTGCATTTAGTGGTTTGGTATGAAGACAACATCAATATTTATGACAATGACATGTTTGGCAAACTATCGCCCGGAAAACCACTCAGACAAGTTCGGACCGATGGAAATTCATCTAAGTTTGTCACGGATGGCTAAAAATCGTTGGACTGCAAATACTCAAGCTTGGTTTTCACTACCGACGCAAGCACAAGCACAAGGATAAGCAGCTTATGTTAGTGAAAACGATCGTCGACATAATCATCAAAATCAACCACGGCGTCCCATTTTGTTCAAATGCTCAGACGTGGGTAACATAGAAGGAGTGCTTTAATTGGCCAGACGTAAGCGAACTCAAGCATAAGCGCAATCTCAAGGAAAAGGAAATATTTTGATCGTTGTGTTTGTGCATGCGCTTGTGGTTATGCTTGCGTCAACCTCGTTTTCACGGTGAGATATTAAAGCGCCTTTATGCTGGAGCTTGTGTTTGCGTCGCTAGTGAAAACCAGGCTTTAGTTCGGTAGCCTCGCAGCTCCTACAAGGTCTCACCTGATTGGAGACCACCCTTGAGGTTTAACAAAAGAACAAATAACAGAAACAATGGATCTGTTTGGTGGTGACACGATCTTCGAATGGAGGATCAAGTGAATTATATTTACAAAGTATAGTGGCAGAAAATGCGAATTCGCTATGAAGAAGGGCTAACCCTTGAAATGTCGCTTTCAAATTTCTCTTATACGGTGGTCATTTTACCCAGTTAACTCAGTTGATCACCACATTTTTATGTTTCACATCCCCAACCGACGCAGCATCACAGCTTTTTTAGAAACTAAACTCCTTTATCCATTTTTGCTACAAATTAAAGCATCGAGGAATCTTCTATTTCGTCTTGATTCGCAAAGGAGGTGACGTCACAGAGCTCAAGACTACTATACGGTCGATCGATCTCTCAACGCAATTAACGCACGCACAGTTCGATAAACAGAAATTTCTGTACGCAGACAGACAGAAAATGTTTAGCCAGAGCGCATATTTAAAAATAGGTCCGCAATGCGTACATGTGTGGCTTACGAAATTGAGCTGCTTTGATGGGGGAGGTTACAAATTAAAAGGATCTGTTTTGTCATTGAGTTTCTATTAGTAGAGCTAATATCTGATTACGGTTAGTTTTCAATATTGTTCCTCTCAATCAATAAAATAAGATAATTCACATACATCCGTCCTGAAATGTTTATTTTCAAGATGAGGGTTATTGGGTAAAGTTTTATGTAGGTGTCATTTTGACAACGGCGGTTGCGCATGTAACCTGAGGATTTAAGGAACTGAAAAAATGTCAGCATCATGTCCTATAGTGGGCTGATAGATTCAGTCATGATTTTGTTTACGTAACCAAGTGGAATTGAGTTCTGAGTTTGTCCAGGGCAAGTGTTGTGAAATCAACTCCAGGGAAGCATTTCGTATGAATGTTTTTGGCATTTTGTGTACCAGCAGAAGGGCTGGGACATACAGGAAATGATGTA
>NC_090878.1:885089-892589 GCF_036669935.1 Montipora foliosa | reverse complement strand
TCTTATCTAGTGCTTCTGTTACTGGTAAATAGCTGATAGAGATGATGTAGCGTGCAGCAAGGGTTGTCTAAACTGTGCAAATGGCGTTAAGAGAAATGTTAGTGGCAAGTCATCGATGTAAAATTCTGAACAGGTCTGAAATTTGAAGCATACTTAAGGAACTCATTTCACTGCTGCATTGTTATGGCAAATTTTGAACCAATCACGCATGGTAAAAGTGAGACCGTAATACCAAGTTCTGTAAGGGCTGAATGGAGTTAAGCTATGCATAAGACCCCAAGTACGCATTGCGGACCTATTTTTTTCTTTTCATTCAGCCATGATTTTCCTTCCAACATCACTGCGAAATCCCGCCTCCCTGTGTGTACTTTTGTTCACCTTCCTTACGACTAGACGTATAGCTTGTCCTTGGTCGTTGAGAATTCGGAAAGTTGCTCTTTTTTTGCTTTTAAGTAGTTTTGAATTTACGCAACACTCTTCAACAAAACACAATTAATTGAAGTGCGATCGCCCAGGCCGTGAATGTAGTCATGAGAAGGACTGCCGGACTGTGTACCACAAGAATCAAAACTCCTACCTGTAAAATCTGGCCATATTCTTTCTAGGAAAAATTCTTCGAATTCTCTTAATTTTACGAATCGGTTGAATTAACGCCTTGATTGTTTTGTTTGAAGATAGTTCGAATGTGGTCGTACAGTTTTTTAGCTCTGAGGGCCTCAACGACTAGCACGATACTACAGTGCTCTTCGCTCTGTTCGAGTGCTCAAGGGTATGCGTGGCGCACTGATATGTACACCTTCAAATTCTAGTTAAAATCGGCTGACGGGGCTGGCCCGGCGGCTTATGTACTCAAGCGGATACACACTATCGGTCGCCTCTGATTTTCATTGTAAAATTGATTCAGTTCCGGTATGCAATCGTTCACTCTAGAGCTGGTTAAAAGGTCTCTGCATTCACCGTAACTATGACGTTACTTGTCTCCGCACAAGAAAGAAACACTTGTGCACTATCATTAATGATTTATCTTATTACTTATCTTGTCGCGTTTGTACGTATTTCGCTACCGTTCGATAAAGTTTTACTTTTTTTCAGACATCTTTCATTGGCGGTGCAACCTTTAAAGTGTACTAAAGTCGACGTTTTTCAAGAAATCCGGTCGTCGTTAAAAAGTATATTAAGACTTCAATATAAAATATTTTTCTTAATTCCATCACAAGAGAATACTCCCAGTGCCATTACTATGAGCAAAATAAATAAAATCAGAGGAACTGTAAATGAGAAATGACACTTGTGGCCATCGAATGGAAACTGCTCAAGTGGTGAAGAAAAGAGAAAAACTGAAATTTCCTATGAAAATTTTCATCGGGTGAAAAGGAGTTGACAGTTAAAAAACAATGTCGATTTTCTCCACACGACGGCCGTAACAGCAGACGCCTGATCGCTGGTGTCAACCGGGGAATCCCCTTACCATCAATAACTTACTTGATTGGTGGATTATTTTTGGATTGTTTAATTATCGTGATTGGATCAATCTCATTCACACCAGTCCTATGTTTTTTCTAATCGTTTCTCAGCTGATGTTTTTCCAGCGTAACTCTTCCTTTCTTGCCGCTCTTTTGCAATTTTATTGTGTGTCTGAGCTCTCGAAATTTTATTAGAATTTGTTTACTCTTCACAAAAGGATGTTTGATGGATATAACCGTAGCAATGATTCGTCCGATCGGACTTAAAAGCTACGGAAATACATGTAAAGCGGGGATTTGGAGAGTCGTTTTAGCGATAGAACCTGGTTAAAAGCCGCTGTGTTGATATTGAATTTATCGCCAGTGCACTGATGCGAAGTACAAGAAACAAGAAAGGAAAACTAGGTGCCGCTTCGTGGGATCAAGTGAAAGGAACACTCAGTAACGATCGTTTGGACGTTCCGTCGGTCTAAACGGTCGTTTTCACCTATCCTTTTGTCGTAGATGGCTGAAAATCGACTGAACTGTAATAGAAGTAGCAAACCTACAATTATAGATCTCTCCAATGTGGTAAAGAGCAGTGCGATTATGGCTAAATCGTAAAATAGTATAGACCGATTGAAGTCTCCGTTAGATGTTTTTGAAATCATGTTGTGATTTTCCTATTCTTCCGATTCTACGATGTTACCTAGATGCTCTACAAATCATTCTCCGATTCTGTGATTTTAATTAAGATACATCATTACATTTTAAATCATGTTCCGATACTCTGATTTTTAAAATTTAAATCTTACCCCGTTTATACGTATTCGCTATCGTTCGGTAGAGTTTAACTCTCTCTTTTTCGTTTTTCGTTGGCTGTGCTACCTCCAAAGCGCACTTCAATATTAATTTCAATTTTAGTCCTGCAGGAAGTGACGTCAACCGACCTCAAGCGTAACTTTTTAAACGACTTCTGGCTATCAATCTCTGAAGGCAACTAACGCACGCACAGTTCGAGAAAAAAAAATTATATACGCAGACAGACAGAAAATGTTTAGCCAGACCGCATATTAAAAAATGGGATCCGTAAAAATTGAGAAGCCAACTATCTGTAAAGCTCTGTAATATCCAAAGGTCTGCATTTAAATGAAACATGTACCACGACAATTAAAACTCCTACCTGTAAAATCTGGCCATATTCTTCCTACGAATAATTCTTGGAATGCTGTTAATTTTACCAATCGGTTGAACGTCTTGACTGTTTGTTTCAATTGAAGATAGTTTTAAGCATCTGGCCGCAGATTTTCTCAGCTCTACCATTAGCGCTTGCTTCTGTGTGACTACTGGCTATTGTTTCTGATAGAGACTTAAATAAAACATGATTCGAAGGCGCGCACAGTATGATAAGTGAATTCCACCCCCCCCCCCCTCCAAATTTGAATGAATTTTAAGTTTCTAGATTGTTCTAGATTGCTGCAGATTATTCTAGATTGTTCCATTGATTCCGGGCTTAATTGTATTGTTTTCATTCAGTTACGATTTAGGGAGTCAGGGTGGCTTAGAAATACAGAAGGGCTTTGTATAGGGAGTCAGGGTGGCTTACTGGTTATCAAGCGCTCCTCCCGCCTCTGCGACCCGGGTTCAACCCTGGCCTGGAGGTCGTATGTGGGCTGAGTTTCAGTCGATCTCAACCTGACTCGAGGGTTTTTCTCCGGGTACTCCGGTTTTCCTCCCTCATCAAAATCGACTCACAGCTAATTAATATCTAATTAACAGCTATCTGTGGTGCTGTGCTCCGACATCAAACATGGACTGTATAGCGGCAGCCAGAGGCGCCTTTGTATGCTTTCAGCGCTATGTCGTGAGCCGCGCCCTTCGTAATCCAGTCCTCGACTGCAATTAAGGGTGATCAGCACTAGCAATATATATATATATATATATATATATATATATATATATATATATATATATAAAATTTCCTTCACACATAACTGGGAAATCCCTCCTTCCTGTGTGTACTTTTATTGACTTTCCGTAATGTTTTGTCCTTGGCCGTTGAGTATTCGGAAAATTTGTTTTTCTTTTGTTTGCTTGTTTTGGGTTGCAGGGAATGAGTTAAGAGAGTTGCCATACAACTTTGATTATCTTGTTTTTGCTATAATACTCCGTCTGTATTACAACAGAATTTGTCAGCGCCGAGGCTCTTTTGTCTCGTCATGAATATTTACTATGCAACTATTATATTCACCCGGATAAATAATATTCCCGTGGGCAAGTATATTCCTTGGCTTCAGAAGTCGTCTTACGACGCTGTCGAAATGATTTTCCTAGTCTAGGGCTAAAGGCTGGAACAACAATTCTTGGGGGAAATGTTTCGATGTGCTTCCACCTGATCACTTGCGATAAGATGAAACACTATCAGGCTGAGTTAAACAATCAGCGGGATAATAAGAAATGACAATTGAAATTATATAACGGTAAAGAAATATAAGGGAAAAGTGGATTACATTTCATCCTTTTACCCTGCAGACTTGAGCTACTACAAAAACACAACTTTAATATTGAAACTATTAAAAGTGACTTCAAAATGGAATTAATTAAGTCGGACAGAGCTTAGAGGGTCAACGACTGCATGTATTAAATATTTTTAAATTGTTCAGTGTCAGTTGATTACCTCTAACAGAATTGATATACATAAAAACAATTATTAACAATCGCATGGGTAGCCACAAGCAAGTAACGACGTTTTAGCTGTCACTGCGTATTTAGTTTTGAAAGAGCGTATTTAGTTTTGAAAAGCTAGACTTCTTTGGCAACATGTATTTTGGTAATCATTGTCATGACAACGTGACAAGAATGAGAAATGATAGTTTCCGCTTCCCACAACCGATCGTGAGATATTATTTTACGGTTAATTAAGGATTTTGAACGAGGGTAAGGGTTAGGGTATCCGCCATTTTTTTTTTTTTTTTTTGGATTCAAAAATATCCGCTGCCACAAGTAGCGTATTCCAATCGTTTTCGATTCGTTTTCACTGTCCAAACGTATCCGGATACACTCTAGTGTCACGTACTTTTGACAAAGATTTTGCTTGTTGAGCATGCGCAAAATCGTATGTTGGCGCCATTTTCTCTGCGTTATAGATGAGTGGCACGTGCGAGTCTTCCTATAGAGCGTTTTCACATGACGTCACGGCAGCCATGTTGGTGTTCCAAAACAAAGAAACGGCGGCCATGATGGTGTACCAAACTAATCCACCGGGAATTGAACTTTATTTTTATGCAGATAGTTTCTTTTGTTTCATCAAATTAGCATTTATTTTAGTCACGTGAGTGAAAAGGCTCTATTGTGGGTCCAAGGTCGATACGCCATGTTGATTTATCTCAACCGAGAGAGACTGGATCCGATAGTGCTACGTTAGCGCATTCGAAAAAATTTGCGGATATGATCGTCAGGTATCCGAATTCGTAGCGTATTCAAAAATTTCCACTCTGAAAGACCGTGTTCGAGAATTTCCGGATACGGTTACCGTCGCCAGATCATCGGCGTGTGGACGCAAGCCGTATTCGAAAAACAAAAAAATTGCCGATGCAAAAATTTCCGGATAAGTGTGGACGGGGCCTAAATTAATGCTTGTGTTTTGGAATTTAAAGCCAGATAAGAGCATGCGCGTTTTCGACAGACGTTAAAACGGCTTCAACGATATTCAACATGTTAAACCAATGTTGTGTGAAACTTTAAATCAGTCTAAATTTGAGTCTACACTCTTTCAGCATTTTCTGCACTTCCAACCATATCAAACACTGAACCTTGTCAAATTCAACGCCCTCTATATTTGATTCAACAGAAAGCTGAATGCGGCATATTGAACAAACGTTGAGAGCTCTTAAACGGGCGCTTGGTGAAACACGCGGATGAAAGTTTGTGGCGCCTCGCATGCACGAAAGGGTCTTTTAAAAAGATGTACTTCACGCAGTGAATCACTCAATAAGGGGTATGTAGGGGATGCTTAGATCAATTTATTCAAAATGGCAGCCACTCAGATAGTTCAAGATGGCAGTTATTTAAGGAAATAAAAGCCTGGCAAGTAATTGTTTTATTACACATTTAAACCCTTTTTTTTGCAAAGAATTCTCTTATACAAACTTGCAAAAGTGAACACAAATGATGTGTTAGAAAAACGCAGAAGGACTGATGTTACGAAAGATAAAATCTTCGCTGAAAAACACCACAGAAAATTGACAAATTTTACGCCGGGAAACTTCAATATCTAGATGACCAAAGCCTTAAGACCATGTTTGAAAAAGTTATTCTCTCCGAGCAAAATATAGAGGGACAAATCTACAAATCTATAAATTTACAAATCTGCAATTCTGCGTATCATGCATAAAACAAATAAAATTAATGGTTACTGCCATAAAATTAACTAAAATGTGATCAAAAGACACACTTATTGAGTCACTAACAGTGCCCTCCAGGCACCCCATGATCTGTTCCTGATCATCTTATATTTGAACAGCAGATATACTTTGATATCAACCTTGTTCAGAGGGTCTCTTTGTCGATCAACGACAATGCAGACTCTGGGAACGAGGTTGCTTTGACATGTTAACTGGCGAAGTCGCAATTCAAGGTATAAGGACTATTAATGCTGCTATATAAGTCTTTGAGACGGATAACCTTCATTTATTATCGATTATGGGGCTGTTTACATGGCAAGAAAAAACAGTGCATTTAATTTGGAAGATGCCAGAAAGCAAACTATTTTCCACGTGGCTTACATGCAGTAATTTCGGTCCGGGTAAGGCAGAAGCAGCTGAATGTTCGTCCGTCCGCCATCCTTTCAACAGGATTTCACAGATTGAAAGTGGTTTACAAGGCAGTAGGATGTTCCTATCTCCCAGATTGAAAAATGTTATCACTAGAAACAACCTTACTTAGGGGCCGAAGACCACTTTTTGCATGCAAACTGAATTTGGAAACCAAATAGTTCGAGGATGACCCATGTAAACACTCCCGAGATGTATTAATCAATTCTACTTTTTAAGCAGTTAAAAATAGCATATTTGCATCGTCTTAGGCACTACGTCCGTTCAAGTTAATAACGCAAAAAACATAACCATGAAAACTCTATTTTCACCAACAATTTATCGTCCTTCACATAACGAGGACCAAAGAACTCCTCGCTTCGAGCTAACCTTTCATAGCCATACCCAGTGAGGCAAATGGCCTCATGGGGCTGTTGCAAGGCCAACGAGTTGGGCTTTGCTTGTATGATCCGACTGATGCCGCCACGGGCTGTGGGACCACTCCCATCTAAAACGCTAATAGTAACTGTCCTAGCAGAAGGTTAATCTAGGAGATCATCAAATCGCGAGTTGCTGATTCCATTGTTTTATCTCCTCGGTACTGCAGCAATGCTCGGTGGGCTTTTCCGCGTTCCCCATAGAAGACACTAAATTGACTGTGCCTGGTTGGTCACCTGAAGGTAGAACTGGCATCTTTGATGCTGCATATCTGTCACCTTGTTCCTGTTTAGGAAAGCAAGTCACATCTTCTCGATTGGATTGTCGCTCTCCTGTAGCTGTCCAATACGGCCGATAGCTGCTAAATAAAATTGAATGCCCCTGTCAGCCAAATTATGGATTAATTGTTTAAGAATCATGAGAGGCTCCTAAGAGCTATCTCGTGGTATTACGTAAGGACGCGCCTTCGTTTTTCTGCGGTATTTTCCCATGCGGGCAGACTCAATGGCGGATTTATGTGCTCCCACGAGCCAATCTCGTTCCCAGAGTCATCATTTCCTTGACCACATTTGATTGGCTGTTGAAAAACGGTATTATTTCCTGCCATTTTCAAATATTAATCCTAAACTCGAAATCGTGATTTCCTCTGGATTTTTATCAATACGAAGTTGAATGAAAGATGATGTAGGAGTAAATCTTTTTACAACTTACCAGTTCCGTAACGTTTTTGTTTTTGAAAAAACAGCATTTTGAATTTCCGAATTGTCACTTGCGTGACACCAACTACTGAAATCTGTTTTGATTGAAGA
>NC_090878.1:867589-880089 GCF_036669935.1 Montipora foliosa | reverse complement strand
GAGTACAACACTCTTAATACATTCCCTGATTCTCCGTACCCATTAGGGATCACCTGCTGTGCGTCAAGGCCCATAACAGGGTAGTTCCTTCCGCTGGGTTGTTCAACAGTCATGTCAACCAGGTGCCAGCCGCTCATTCCTCCGCCTCTCTCAGCAGAGCCACTCTGCCAAAACCCGTAGTTTGGTCCACCAGTCGTTTCACTGAGTTGATTCGATTGGCTCGATCTTGTATTCTGCACCGCTCCTCCCACGACAGCGTCGCTCAGCCCGTTTTCTTGGTTAGCACCTGCTCTCATAAGCTGGATCTGTTCGGTCACCTGCCAAACGCCTCCGTCACAAGAGTAAATTGAGTGCGCGGCTGTATTTCCTTCAGCGTGACTTAAGCTGCTGGGCTGATTAGCAGCTATCTCAGCAGGGCGGATCGGTAAGGTAGAGTGTCGACCATCCCCTCCCTTGGTCATTTTGAAACCATCAGGGCCACTGTGAAATAATAAAGAACCGTTTAGATTGAAGTAAGACTTGTTGTACGAAAGTTATCAATTCTATCGAACAAGGTTGCCACCCTAAGGTTTGGAAAATGGCCCAGGTAACACTTTTGTTTAAAAAAGGCGATGAATTTAATAAAGTCACTATATGCCTGTTACAGTCTTACCTGTGCTTAACAATATATATGAGAGGCTGTTAGCTACGCAGGTGCGTGATTTTTACCGTGCGATTCAGTCGAATTTCGTCAGCTCTAATTGAAAGTTCTATAGTTGTGAGACGGCACTGTTGCGGTTGACTGAGGATTGGAGGAGCATGCGCGATAGAGCCGGGAAACTGGTTGCCGTAGTGTCCATGGATCTATTTGAAGCATCCGATTTTGTTCAACATGATTTGCTGTTGGTAAAACTAAAGGCTTATGGTGTCGGAGAGGGAAGTTGTGCTCTACTTAAAGGGGCAGTGTTATGGATTGTTAAAGAGAATCTGGAAAGCAAAGGAGACATGTTTACCGATGGCAAACGAAAATTAATAGTCAAAGTTTCCTCAAAACGGCTATTTTAGCTCACAGAAACCATTCTTAAGTGTTTTTAGCTACGCGTAGCCAAGATTAAAAGAATTGCCAACTTGAAAACGTCAGGTCGACGTTTTCAAAACATCCTCTTGCATCCTAGATGAACTCCGTAATTACTGAGCGTAGCTCATTTTCTTTTAAAATTTAATCAATTTTTATCTCACTACGGTGATGCAGAAACAATTTAAGAATGAAACGGTCATTAAAAATTGATTTAGTAAGTTTATGGTCGAAATAAAAGAGATAATTCCCACGATACTACCCCTTTAAGGATTGCTTGTCAGGGAGACAACAGTGAGTTAAGATTGGGGATACTATTTCCGCCCGGAAGTGCGTTAAAGGAGGAGTTTCTCAGGGGAGTGTGATGGGGCCGATGTTTTTCAGCTTATTCATTAATGACTTGTTCTATCATGTTAAAGGGGCGTCGACCCATTGAAACTGAATGCGGACGCGGATGATCATCAGATACACGTTTCTAACCCCGGTTGATCAGGTGGCTTTAGAGGACTGTATTTCTTGTAAAGCCAAAAATGCAAATCAGTGGTATGGCAAAAATAGTATGATCGTTAATGAAAATGAGATTAAACATAATACTGGGGAAAACCTGAAAACAAGTTTTCGTTTCCGTTAAGAAATTCGTGAGATTTATTCGGAATAAATATGGATGATAAGCTTTCTTTTGATAATTATATATTCACTACCTACAAGAAGATAAACAACCAGTTTAATGTAATGCTTAGCTTTCTTAAGATAAACTCGAGGGACAACCCTCCTTGGTCGTATATGGCATCTATCTTCCCACACTTCAATTATTGCACGTCTTTTTGGCATTTTTGTGGTGCGCGTCAAACTGAAAAAATGGACTGTCTTAACAAGCGCATTCTTAGATTCATAGTAAAGGACTGTAACTCACCTTAAAAGTCGATGTAATTGAAATGAAATTTCAGCCCGGGCTGAAAAAGGAACGTGCGCATGCGCATTGATTGTGTTTTCGCATCTCATAATATAACTTTGGTCAGGACACTTCAAGTCAAGCATTGGAGGGATATAAACTTAAAGCTGAGTCTTTATTTTTAATTTTTGTAATGCTGCTTTTTGCTCTGAATTGCAATTTTTGGCATAAGTCTTACCTTAACATTTTTAATTTTGAATCTAATAAGGTTACAAGTAATCTCGTGCCCAGATCTCCCACGGTCATACGGAAGGGAGATCTCGTAAAGTTCGATTTCGAGCATGCTCAGTGCCAGCGAGGCCCGAAATACGGGCTTTTCTATCATTGCGCATGTTCGTACTCTCTGTTGTGATTTTGGGTGATTTTCAACCTCGTTCCCAGGGCTTTTCTCTTTACTTTCGTTGTGGTTTCACGGTTTTGCATTTGAAGGCCAAAGTCAGATCCGCGTGTTCGATCCTTAAAGACTCCCCTTATTTCTTTCGTCAATAACTGTAATGTCTAATTCTATATGCTTCGTTCTTTAAGAGCTTTTGACTAATTTGCTCGTAGTGAAACTGTGCGGCTCTTTTATCTGTAGTTACTTGAAGTCCCTCAGTGGAAATCGTTGGTTTACAAAACTAAATGACAGGAGTCACGTAATCTGTC
Source organism: Montipora foliosa (assembly GCF_036669935.1). Lineage (NCBI taxonomy): Eukaryota > Metazoa > Cnidaria > Anthozoa > Scleractinia > Acroporidae > Montipora > Montipora foliosa. Next base: position 877,438 of record NC_090878.1, on the reverse strand, counting down.
CAATGCTAAACCAACGGGACAAAAATAATTCACATTTAAGCCTGGTTCTCACATGCCGCTGATGTATCTGCGACGTAGCCACCGGTACCACCTGGGATCTCAGACGAATGAGAACATGCGCCGCCGACAACTGGAGCCATCGCAGAGCTTTAGCGCCGGCGTGTCTGAGAGGTTGAACTCAACTCAACTTCGCAGGCATGCTAGCGGTAAAGACTGAGATGGCCAATATTGCCGGCGACTTCTGTTCTCATATCGGAACAGTATCCCAGGCAGTGCCGGCGGCCATATCGCAGGTGATTCGGAGGCATATGAGAACCAGGCTTTAGTCAACCCATGACTAACTTGTTAGTGGTGAAACTGTGCGGCCCCTATTTAATCTGTAGTCGCTCCAAGTCCTCAGTGGAAATCGCTAGTTTGCAAACTAAATGATGTACACGCGAGTAATCTGTTGGGTATCTTCGGTAGAGTTTCGACTTTAAGTTTGAGATCGCAGTGAGAAATGACACTAAATGACAGAGACCGACAACCCTATGCGAGGGTGACCGCGCATAGGATTTTTTGTTCCCTTCGGGAGAAAATGCAGACGAAGACCCCAACCCTTGTTTAATCCAACAAGTCTAAGTATTTCTAGTGTTCAAATGTAGCGACCCTATCCTAAGAAATATATTCAGATAAAAAAATTAACCACGAAATTATCACCAAGTTACTATGGCATACTGAACTACGAAGAGATTTCCAATAATCACGACAAAACTCCTCTGGCTCAGAATTTATTAAAAAGTTCTTAACACGACGTTAACTTGGAATACCAGATGCTGCCTTCACTGAAACTGGAAGCGACTACGGCATACATAAATCCCGACGCCTTAAACTTTTCCCTATGACTCGCGCTCTTGTTTGATTTAAAAGTTGAAAAAAACATAAACTTGATAATCTATAATACCTTTGGTCTACGTTTAGTTCATTGTGATAGTGTCCGCGAAAATACAAAGTTCCTACCTCGTAAATCTGGACATATTCTCCCAATGAATGATCTGCAATTTGCTCTTATTTTCATGAAATGGTTCGAACTTTTAATTGTGTTTGTCCGAGCCTGGATCGCTTTTATATTCTCTGAGAATCAGAGAAAGTATAATGATAATTTCAGACTTATTAACTACAGCCTGATTGTCCGAACTGATGCGACTGGAACTTTTATCGATTAGCGAAGCATTTCTCAATCGATAGGAATGATGTTCCCGGAAACAAACGAACATTTAGTCAACCGTGTACACCATAGTCAATATTTAACAAATAGATTCCATGTTGCCGTGGGTCTGTTCAGTAATAGATCACAGATGACGTTAAAATGTGGTAAGAACAAAAAAGTGGCACACGAGGCGATAGCCGAGTGTGTCACTGATGTTCTTACCACATTTTGACGTTTTCTGTGATCAATTACTGAACAGACCCACGGCAACATGGAATCTATTTGTTTTATATAATAAAGAATTAAACTTTATTCGCATAAAATCTGATGGTGACGTCAATCTTGAGTCTGTCCTCTAATAGATCATAGGCAAGAACCAATCAAAATCCGTGAATAACTTGGGTTATTATATAAATAGTGATGGTTAGGAAACTCGACATGTTTTTTCGCTACATAGTAATAATTGCTAATAATTCGAAAATACTAGGAAGCTAGAATTCGTCTGCTTTTTATTTTTATTTTTGTCTGTGTCTGCGCGTGTTAAATATCTGACACGCGAGCGTGAATCTCGTACTCAATCGGGTTTGCTTGCAATATCGCTAAAGGCGATCTATTTCACAGCTCTATTCAGTATTGAGATACGGACCTTCAGAATGTTTGTGGTTTGAGCGCAAATTAAAAAAAAAAGGTTCTACAGAAGTTGAAATCCTGACAATCTGTAATATCTGACGACCTGTGATTAATTGAAACATAGACCGCGAGGTCACGACAATAAAAACTTAAGTTGTCCTACCTTGAAAATTTCATGGATAATCTGCAAGTCCTCTTAATTTTATAAATCGGTTCAACGTCCTGTTTGTCGTTGTTTGGAAATGGTTCAAATCTGCTGGTAGATATAACAGTTCTCAGGGGGCGCCACAACGAGCGAACTATGCCGGATGCTCTGCTGGATCTTGTTCAAATGCACCATTTTTGTAAAGTTGTGACAAAAAATGAAACAAAAATGAAAGAGTTATTTTCCAAAAAGGAATGCTATAATCAGCACTGAGAGGAATATTGTAGCCTCATTTAACAACTATTCTCCGAAGTTGAGGTGGCTAGAGGGGGATATGTTCTTGGCTTCAATTGTTTTATTTACAAGCGACTTATCTGTGTTTATTTTTGCCTCAAATTCCTGGGTTCAAAACCAGAATAAACTGCAACAATTAACTTAGAATCGGACAAACTAACAGTTTGCGAAACAGAGACCAGTACGAGCTTTGACACTCATGGCTAAGGTGTACGAGGAACGAAAATGATTGATATTCTTCAAGTTATTAGCACAGTATCGCTCATTTTTGCGGATAAGCGGTTTTAAATAAACAAGATTACACTAAAGCGCGTACCACACATACAAAACGAGACAACTTGTGTATGTCGTGCTAAAAACCCGTGCCGTAAAAATTTAACAGCAACGCATGTATGCTGCTTTTGCTTACGATGTCCAAAATCTTGCATGTTATGAATAGCGTTGACATCAACGCACCGAAGCTCGCACTAACTACAAACAAACGAGACAATGTGTGTTTGCGTGCAATTAAGCGGATATAAGCAATCGGTGCTTATTATATCAGACGTTCACGGATGATCGCCTGATATTTTAGCGCCGAAAAGCTGATGTTTTCGGTTTGGTGATCATTAAAATGCGCATTCGTCGAGCTCGTTAAAAGGTGGGAGTCACCGTAGCATTTCTGAGCTTGGGTTTTCTTTTTTGTTGGCTGAGTACGCACCCGGAAGAAACACACAAGCACTATCATTATTATCTTTTCAAAATTGGAATCTTGCTGCGTTTGTACGTATTTAGCTTTCGTTCGGTAAAGTTTTATTTTCATTTTTCACTGGCTGTGCTACCTCCAAAGTGTACTTAAATCGAATTTTCAAGAAATCCAGTCGCCGTCAAAAAGTAAATAAATACTTCAAACTAACTATAAAGTGTCTTTTTCATTGCAGCTTTGAAGACAGAAAGGAAGGTTAGAAAATCAGTACTCAAAAAGGATAATAGAAGTGTTAAGCTTTCGGCACCCACTTTGAAAAATGCGTGAAAGAGATTCATGTGTAAAAACTTGTATCCCTTTTCAAATTAAGCATCATCTTTTCGTATCCAGACATGAAGAGAACATGTCACTCTCGGAAGTAAAATATTTTTTTCAATCCCATCACCACAGAATTATGAGCAAGATACATGAATTCGGAGGAACTGTTAACTAGAAAAGACACTTGTGGTCAGGGAAGAGAAACTGGTGAAGCGGTGAAGAAGAAATGAATTTAAAGAAACGGATATTTCATATGAGAATTTGCATTGAGTCACAAGGAGTCGACAGGACATCGATACGGGTGAACTGAAATCGGTCTTTTTCTTAAGGGAGCGAAACAAAAATAATGTCGTTTTGCTCCACACGATTACCGTAAAAGCAGAAGTGCAAAAGAAGGAGCGTGATCGCTGGTTACTCAACCGGGGAATCCCCTGTGTGCAAACAACTTATGTGATTAGTTGATTACTTTTGGATCTGTGGCATGCTAATCATATGCATGCACACAAGTAGCTCTCTCCTCCGCAGAGGCTACGGGAGGTGAAACCTCTGAGCGAGGTACACGTGGTTTCACCTCCTGTAGCCTCTGCGGAGGAGAGAGCACAAGTAGTTTTACCAAATCGTTTCAACTTCAAACAGCGGTTGTTTTCCCAGCATAACTCTTCCTTTCTCGCTCTGTTCCAGTATTACGTTGCGTCTGAGTTCTTGAGATTTTAGTAGAATTAGTTTACTCTTCACAAAAGGACGTTTGATGCTGACGTTTGATGGATACAACCGGAGGAATGATTCGTCAGATCGGATGTCAAAGCAATGGAAACACACAGGGATTTTGGAGAGTCGTTTTAACGGAAAAACCTGGTTAAAAAGCCGCTGTGATGTTATTGAGTTTATCGCCAGTGCAATGCGAAGTACAAGAAACAAGAAAGGAAAACTAGTTGCCGCGTCTTGGGATTATTAAAGGAAGACTCAAGAACGAACGTTTGGACCGATCGAGCTTCATCTATCCTTCTGGTCTCGGTTGTTCAAAAGGTGGATAGCGCTATCCACCGGATAAATCACTATCCATAGGATGGCGCAATTGAATTCGCTATTACTTATCCACTGGATAGTGGTTTATCCGGCGGATAGCGCTATCCATCCTTTGAACAACTGGGCCCAGTTGTATATGGTTGAAAATTCACTGGAATAGAATACAAGTAGCAAACCCAGATCTCTCCGCTCTGCTACCTACAGGATGCAGGCAATGTCTTTTGCAATGGATCTGTTGGTGGGGACATCATCTTTCGAATGCAGGATCAAGTGAATTACATTTCAGCTCAAATTAAAGCAGAAATGCGAATTCGCTTTAATTGACGAAGAGATAACGCTGGAAATGACAGTTTTCGAATTTTCTTTACTGTGGTCAATCTGCCATATCAACTCAGTTGATAAACCTATTTCTGTGTTTCACTTCCCCACCGACAGAGCAACCTCAGTGTCTTACGAAACTAAACCCCTTTATCCCTTTTTACAAATTAAAGCACCGAGATTTATGATGTCGGTCTGTCAGTTACACCTTGTGACTCATGCGAGAGTCACACACGTAATTTGCATAACAATTAGGGACTTAAGATCTACGACGGGGTGATTGACAAGAACGCCACGAAACAACAATATCATTGGTTAAAAGAGGAAAAATAATCGTGCTGTTCTCTGCACAACAACGACGTGAAATCACCCAAATTGAGGTTTTGACGACAACGTGAGCGTTCAAATGTGAATCTTTCGTTCTCTATTTTTGCTCTGAAACCGCTCGTACCAATTTATTTTTAGGATGCTTCGGCCACATTGTAAGACGCAAACGAGATGGCCAAACCGCGAGAAACTTACGATAGTGCAACGTTATATTTTGAGGTGACGTTTTCGTCGACGTCGGCGTTGCAGATCTTAAACTCCCTAATGAGTGGAGCTGTCACCGTAGTCGTGGGAGCATTGCGTGACATCGCAAAAATTATAAGTCACTAGTGGTGGCGAGCACTGAAAAGAAACTACTTCTATAAATAACACACGTACGGTTCGAGAAAAAAAAAGTGTACGGACCAACGGTAAATTTTTAGATACTCCATATTTAAAAATAAAGGGATCTACAGAAGTTGAAAAGCCGACAATCTGTAAAGATCTGTAACATCCGAAGGCCCGTATTTAACTGAAATGTGTAGCACGACAATAAAATCTCCTACCTGTTAAATCTGGCCATATTCTCCCCCTCAAATAATTCTTCGAATGCTGTTAATTTTACGAATCGGCTTAATGTCTTGATGGTTCATTTAAAGATAGTTCAAATCTGGCACTAGATTTTTCACCTCTGAGGGGAGCCACAACCACAAAGCACGCTCCTCTCACACTGATGAGAACTGTGCTGAAAAAACAGGGAAGAATAACTTATGAAGGGCATTAGCTCCACCCATTAGACTTTTGGTGTCTAGTTGACAAGCAACTAAGTGGAAAAGTGTGTGACACGTTCGGACAAGGCAAATATTTGTTTCCGGGTCTGTAATCAGTGTTCGGTTTTATTGACATTGGCTACTGCACAATGGGAAATGTCAAAACCAAATCAAAATCAAAGTGTTCACGTGAAACCAAAGTGTTTCTTGGACCGCGCGCAGTCGCCCTTTCATCCTCATATCTAACGCGTGGGTGGAAATAAAGCACTATGCAAATTTCACGTTAGTACGGTGCCCAGCAGCTGCCGCGGCAAAACTTACTTTTCAAGTATTGCCGTGGAAAAGTAAGTTTTGCCGTGGCAGCTGTGGGCCACCGTAAAAATCACTGGAAGCGTGGATACATACTGAACATCACGCAAACCGAAAACAAAACTGTCTCGACTCGATCTACAAGCGTTCTTATTTTCCCACGAAAAATTCAATTCCGTGCACATGACATCATGTGCCCTGTCAACATTAACACATTCTCGGAACAGATTCCACTGTGATGTTTAGCCGGGGATCTCTTTATCTATTCGGAAAACAAATGCTTTGTTGCGATTGATACAACTTTTTGTTCACCTCAGTGTCGCACGGGTCCGTTTGAAAACAGCACTCGACCAAGAGAACAACTGTTATAGTCCACGTCCTGATCTACGCGTAAACACTACCTCTTACTGCAGACTTTCGAAGTAAGGATTGCGTGACGAGCCAAAACACTACGTGGTTGTTGAATCCATCCAGTCATCCTAGCTCGAACTACGAGAACAAGAGTCACAGGACATAAACAGAAAAGATGGGAATATACGAAGAATTTAAGTTTATGCCAAAAGTGCTTCCGTTCTCCTCCAAAACAATTTTTCCACTCTAGTGTTTGACTTAACTTACATTAATTGTTTGATTCCAGTTTACAGTGTCCCCAATTAGTGCTCCAGCGCTAAAGCAACTAGATGCTTAAATAAAATTCCTTTCCTTTCCTTTTCCTTTTTAAATTCATGGAGTAAAGTACAATTTTGAGATAAAATCTCTACTCTTACTTTCTCTAGCCCCGTCGATGTTGTAACTGAGCATGTCTGTGTACGTGACAATATTTTGACACGGAATAAGAGTACTCAAGCCCTCTTTTTTTAAATCTGTATCTGGGCCAGTACAAACCTAGTTTTGTTCTATACTCCGTTTTTGAAAACTCAGTTCTTGTTTCATACCTAGTACGCAGTCCGCGTTTTGTACCTGGTCCACTTTTTTTATACCCGGTCCGCAGTCCGCGTTTTATACTGACCGACTAGAAATTTTAAGAAGTGTTAGAACAAACTTGACTGCCTCATGCTATCAAAATGCTATTTATCAAAGAATTGAACCCAACTCTTAACAAACAGTGCAATTCAATTCGCGAAAAAGATCCTTTCTTTTTTCCCATTTCGTGTCTCATTCAGTTCAGTGTAACACCTTGTTATCTTCATTGACGTTTCTTAATTATACCTAACATTTAGCGTTCGTCAAATTCCTATCCATTTTGATATTTTAATTACTAGTAATATATTCATGATGATCTTGCTTTTTTTTATCCAGACTTGAAAATGACCTCAAAACTTCGTGACACGTAGTCGCTAATTTCTAACACAAAGTAGAGATTTAAATTGGGTTAAAAGAAGATGACTGGACATAGGAAAGAAAGGAAAGGAAATGAACTTTATTTAAGTGTCTCAGTAGATTTAGCGCTGGAGCACTAATTGGGGACACTGTAAAGTGAAATTAACAATTAACACAACAAGTCAAATGTTGGTTTTTGAGGAGAGGGGAAACCGGAGTACCCGGATCGGAGAAAGGCTGTCGGTGCAGAGAAGAGAACCAACAAACTCAACCCACATATGACGCAACTTCGTTCCCAGGGTCTCTCTTCTCTGCCTCCATTGTCGTTGAGAGAAGACCCTGGTTCACGCTGGTCACGTGTCTCCCAGAATCTGGGAGGTTGGCGAAATGTGTGTTAGGGGACGGGTGGCAATGTAGGCTTTGTTGACATTGCAAAGAAGGGAATCAGCACGCAATTGATTTTGTGGCCACATAACCATTGACAAAACGTTTGACAGCAGTATTTATGTACTACACATATGGAACCCGATGTGAAAGAAAAAAAGTTGTGGTCAAATCGATCAGACGCCACAGAAAATATCCTCACGTTATTCAAGTTTTCATCCGTGTGAAGGTCCGGATCAACGAAGAATGCTAATAGTTTGCGACAATTTTAAAGGAAAGAAAATTTTGTCGTGCAAGAAAACAAGCGAAACGGTTATCCACGGAAAACAAACATGTTCAGCGATCAGCCGGTGTGTTGTTATTTAAGTTCTCGAGTCACATATCGACCTCAAATCCATCAAATCAAACTGTATTAGCATGTGCAGGTATTTCATTTTGTTCTTTGATTTTCGTTTTTCTTTCGAAAGTTAAACAACATGATTGCTAAGGTCGCAATCTTGTACAGCGAGTTGACAGTTTGACTTATGATATTTATATTTCAACAACTTCGTGTAAATTGTCGATGTCGTTAAGATTTTTTTTACCAGTGCATCGCGCTTTAATAGCGTGTATATTTTTAGTCGCAGTAAAATAAAAGAGACATTTTTATCAAGCCAACGTAGTGTTTGGTGTATTCTTTTATGTTAGTGTTTGTTCTGAAGAAGCAACTTTGGCTACTAACGAAATTAATTTTTTTTAAAGCGAACGTCAATCGCCGCTCGACATTGAAGTCGTCTTGTCGATCACAAAAGCTCTTGCTTTTAGTTTGACCGCTTTTGTGGGAATTCATCTCCTGTGGGAATATAACATCAGCTCTTTTGACCTTTTTATTTTAGAAATGCCTTGTTAAACGAATATTTTTTCGCCCGGTTGCGGGATCAAAATATAACGAAAACACTACCCTAGTGGAAAAATGTTTGTCGACGAGTGCCACGTGACCAGCGTGAACCAGGGTCTTCTCTCTACGACAATGGAGGCAGAGAAGAGAGACCCTGGGAACGAGGTTGCATATGACGCCGAGTCGAGGAATCGAACCTGGGCCACATTGGTGGGAGGCGAGTGCTCTCACCACTGCGCCATCCCTGGACGTCAAATTCCTACCCATTTTGATATCCCTGGACATCGAAGCAGATAAACTGCAATCGGACTTTTTCTTAAGGGAGCGAAACAAAAACAATGTCGTTTTTCTCCATACGACGGCCGTCGATCGCTGGTTACTCAACGGGGGAATCCCCCTACTGCTAAAGACTAATCTGATTGGTTGATTATTTTGGATCTCTGTTCTAATTAGAAATGCACACAAGTATTATGTATTACCAAATCGTTTCACAGTCAGCTTCGAACAGCGGTTTTTTCCCTGTGTAACTCTTGCTTTCTCGCTCTTTTCCAGTATTACGTATGCGTAGTGTCTGAGTTCTCGAGATTTTAGTAAAATTAGTTTTTTCCTCATCTCAAAAGGATGTTTGATGGATGGAACTAGAGCATCGGACTTGAAAGCTATGGAAATACAGGGCGATTTCGGAAAGTCGTTGTAGCGATAGCGATAACTTGGTTAAAAGCCGCCGTGTTGTTTATCACCAGACGAGTACAATGCCTCGCTTCATGGGGTTAAATTAAGTAAAGGGAAGACTTAATATCTTAATTTCTAAACATATTCTGGAAAGTGAGAAAATTCAACACAGGGCAGCTCGCTGGGTCAAATCCTGTTACATTAGGGAAGCCGGAGTAGTTACAAACCTTTTGAACGAGCTTGCTTAATCATCGCTTCAAAGGAGGAGGTTAACTTTTATTACAGTTTGCCTTAAGATACTTGACCACATGAAGCCTTAGGGAAGAATCACTCGCCAGTTTAATCCTTAGAAGTTCATTCAACCCTACTCATCAGGAAATACTTACAGGTTCAGATCGGTTTTGTTTTTTTTTTTTTGCTAGAATAATTAAGGATTGGAATAGTTTTAAGTGATTTTGTGATTGAATCTGAAACATATGAAGGCTTCAAACAAAGCATAAGTAGTTATTATTAGTCGCACGTGGGGCATGTTTCTTAACGCCAGATTTTTTGGAAAAAAATCTTGCTTGCTTGTATCTTGAAGCGGGCAAAATGTCTTCCCCAAAT
>NC_090878.1:862545-867489 GCF_036669935.1 Montipora foliosa | reverse complement strand
ATTTTGCAATTTGTTCCCCTGTTTCCCAGTTCAAATTAGTCATGTTTCCTAGTTCCCCAAACCCCTGGGAGGGCCCCGCTTATGATGATCGTCGTTCATCTAATTAAATACCTCAGGAATTCAGAGAAAACTACCTTCCATTTCCTTGGTCATGACTAACTGAAACGTTTTGAAGTGATGGAGCTTTTTATTAATATCTAAAAAATGGTCATGTTGCAGGTCAAACCCGAAGGAGGCTCGAAAAAAGAATAATGCACGCAACCCATCATTCACTTTCAAAATAACCGAAGTTACTCAACATCGCGAATACGAAACACCAATCTTTACTGATGCAGTGAACAATGATCACCAGGGAAGGCTGTTTGGCATAAGAATTCACCCCAAGGGCGTAGGCAGTGGAACAGGCAGACATGTGGCACTCTTCATTCATATGATAAAAGGAGACTTCGATGATTCCCTCCATGATTGGCCTTTTGCTGGGACAATCACTGTTAGCGTCCTAGATCAGAGTGATTTCAACCCCCATAGCGACTTAAGTCGGATCATACAAGCAAAGCCTAACTTGTTGGCCTTCGAAAAGCCTGATGAAACCATTTGCCTCACCGGGTATGGCTATGAAGGGTTCGCTCGAATCGAGGAGTTCTTTGGTCCTCGATATGTGAAGAACGATAAATTGTTGTTGAAAATAGAGTTTTCAGAGTAATGATCAATACGTCCACCACGTAATTTCTCTAAGAGACTTTATTTTTGTTATAGATTGCACGAACGTAGTGCCTAAAACAGTGCAAATGTGTGAAAAGATAACGCTATTTTAACTGCTTAAAAGTAGAATTGGTTGATACATTTGAGATGTGCTCAGATAGAGAGACTCAGTTAGTTCTGCCCGACTTCTTGAAAGAAAACTATGAGCCCAAACAAGAGTCAAAATAGTGCAACGCGCTCAGTAGGGACCGAAGCACTTTCTAAGGCTATAACTGTTCATTTTCACACGGTTGATTTGGCAGCGGCTATACATGTAGCGTGGCTATAAAACCTACTTGAGTAACATCATTCATCTTAACTTTACTTTTTTTTGCAATTTGTAGGGGAGTAATGTGATCCCTGGCATTTTCGTAATGTTTAAAAAACGAGCAGCAGTGTCTTATCAGGGTTTAAAAACACGTGCTGCGAGTTTTTTGGACGGCTTTAGGTTATGTTGGTTACACATCCCGACACCTTCATCAACGCATTGCTGAACACAAGTATTCAGCTATCGGTAAACACCTTTTGAAAGTGCCGGTGACAAAAATCTTCTTACTGAGGACCAATTTCGTGTCCTTCAGAAGTGCCATGGGAAATTTGACTGCCTTGTTTACGAAATGTTATTCATCAAAGAACTGAGGCCTAGCCTCAACACTCAGAGTGACTCCATCAGTGCTAAACTCTTTGTTTAGCTTGTAGCATATTTTTATGTTACCTTTTTTCTTAATGAAGTATTGTTTCTTTTTGTATTTCTAGAATATTCATACTGTCTTTTTTTCACTTGATAATGACGTCTGGGGACGTCGAAACGTGGTATATTTTTTAACCGTTTATTTTAAACCGTATTTACAAAATTTCTTAGATGTTTTTAAGAAAAGTTTTTTCTCAATTTTTTTATAGCTAAATGACTTCAAATATACTCCACAAAAAGAGTGTCCCTCTGGACTCAGAACGATGTCTCAAATTGTGAGAGGAAAATATTAGCAAATCAGAAAAACAAGCTTTGTCTTATTAGTATCACCCAACTAGTGGCCATGGACTAATGCAAATCCTGCATTTTGATTGGCTACGCTACTAGAGGACTATTAGTAACGAGGGGCTAACGAGGGGTGTTTTATCGGGATATAAAGCTCATGCACATGACGTTTGATTGATGTTTTGATTGGCTGCTGGGCTCATGAATAATTAATGCATTTTGGAAAACTGTTAAGTTATTTCAGGGAATCGCTACTCTTAAATGACTTGTACTAAGCATTTTTTTGTAAATATTAACCTTAACATATTTCGGGTACGATAAAGCATAGTTAATCCAGGGACTGGTTATGAAACCTTAAAAACTCGAAAAGCGAGAACAATGTTGTCACAAGCGATGTGAAATTGAACGTGACAGTGCACAATCTTTTGTTTTCGCTTCGCACGTGTTTGCAAATTAGTTGCGCAGAATTTAATCGAGAGATATGATTAGTTATTTTCTCGAAAAAAAGGTGTGTTTTGTGCTCCATGAAGGCCAAAAATACAGACAAAAACATGAAACAAAAAGACGTTAACTATGGATAAAGTGTGTTGTTGTTGCTGTAACAAATATTTTAAATTTGGATGTATACAAAACACACCGCTGGACCCGATCCATGGAATACACCTGTTGACCACCACTCATTTTGTAAAGTTACAAGAATAAAAATCTTTAGACGAAAGAAAGAAGTGATGCTGACACTTATCTGGAGAATTTAAGCAGGAACCCACGACTAGAAGTGAACAACTCACATACTAAGAGTGTGTTTCTTTGCGGGATGATCCGAAAAAGGATCATTCATCCAAGATCACTTGGATCATGGTGCATTAAAGGAACTGAAGAATCCCTTCTGGGGTTCCTTTGATGCACCATGATCCAAGTGATGTTGGATCAATGATCCTTTTTCGGATCATCCCCACAAAGAAACACACTCTTAGTATGTGAGTTGTTTGCTCCAAGCCGTGGGTTCCTGCTTGAATTGTCCAGATAAGTGTGAGGATTACTTCTTTCTTTCTTTCTTCTAAAGATTTTTATTCTTGTGACATATTTGCCCGTACTTCAAATAAACATTGCTTTCATTCATCGAATTCTTCACCGGAACAAACTTGACCTTCTCTTAGCTTCATAGCCCAGTTGGTACAGGATTGCACCAGCATCGCAGAGGGTCATGGGTTTCAAATCCTGTTGGAGACACCTGAATTTTCTAGGTGTCTATAATCTGAGACAATTGCCAGGTAAGTGCGTGGATAACGTCCCTCTTTCGTCTTAAGATTTTTCTGCTTGTAACTGTACAAAATGAGGAGTGGTGGTCCACAGAGATGGTCCATGGACCGGGGTCATAAAGGGGTCCATTAACCGGGTCTACATGGGTGGACCTTTAAAATGGACCTTTTGGATTTTCCCCCGTAAGAACTGATGAGTTTTTCACATAGTTTTAAATCTTTGTATCACTTGCAAATGAAGTTTCTCGTGCTTTTCGCCTGGATTTCCATATTCATCGTAACTTTTTTTTTGTTTACAGCATCATTATGGTGTAGATTTTTAGGATTTTTAAACTGGGCGCAGAAAAAATGATTTTTTGAACATAGTTTATGTGATTTTGGTAATCTAGTTTTCCAGTGAAATTTCGATAAAGATCACAAAGATCTTTCAGTAGAGATTTTGTCTTGTATATCTTTTTAGACTTTATTCGTTGTTTGAGCACATTTGTGCGCAATTTTTCCAGTGATGTAATTTTTTTGCAATAAACTGTTAACTTTATTATAACAATTACGTGATTCACTGCGCGGAGTACACCCTTTTGTTGGCTCAATATATTTATTTATGTATACATTTTGAGCCAAGAACTCCCAACATTTCTTTTGTTCCGTGATCGCCGAAGCGTAGCGCAACAATGTGGATCCGTTTGCACAGCTCTTCCAACATTGTTGGGGTCCCGGACGCCCAAACATATTGTCTCTATGTTGATAGCAACGCATTAAGATGTTGAAAACAAGAGGGCAGCCGAATTTTGTAAGTTTACAACGTCTTATGGGTCGTATCCTTCCCATGATACACTGCACGTCTTTGCGTTGTTGGGGGAGTTGTACATATTGTGTCCGTTTACACACAACTGCCAACACCATCCACGTGACATCTGCAGAATAAACAACTCCCAACAATAGTAAGATTTGGTTCATGCTTAGCGTGCGTATATCGAGACAAAGACTTTAGCACGGATTGAATCTGTTTGCGCGTTCAGCACGTTCTTCTTCACTTATGCAAATTTGGAGTATGTTATATCTTTTATGAACTCGTATATTCCGAGTTTCCAACTTCTTGATAATGGCGTCGTGAGGTCGCCCAAACGTCGGAAACTTAACATCATATCGCTAGTTTTTACTTGTCTATGTTTCTCAAATATTTGTAACCAATTAAATAATTAAATTAGTTATGGTTTCGTTTGAAGCCATCATATGTTTCAGATTCAATCACAAAATCACTTAAAACTATTCCAATTCCTAATCATTTTAGCAAAAAAACAAAACAAAAAAAAAACAAAAAAAAAAAAAAAAAAAACAAGGTGAACTTGTAAGTATTTCCTGATGAATAGGGTTGAATGAACTTCTTAGGATTATACTGGCAAGTGATTCTTCCCTAGGGGTTCATGTGGTCAAGTATCTTAAGGGAAACTGTAACAAAAGTTAACCTTCTCCTCTGAAGCGATGACCAAGCAATGTCTTTTTAAAGGTTTATAACTACCCCGGCTTCTCTGGTGTAACAGGATTTGATCCAGCGAGCTGCCCTGCGTTGAATTTTCTCACTTTCCAGAATATCTTTAGAAATTAAGTTATTAAGTCTTCCCTTTACTTATTCAACCTTATGAAGCGGGGCATTGTACTGGTGATAAACATCACAGCGGCTTTTCAACCAGGTTATCGCTATCGCTAAAACGACTTTCCGAAATCGTCCTGTATTTCCATAACTTTAACTCCAATGCTCTAGTTCCATCCATAAAACATCCTTTTGTTAAGAGAAAAAACTAATTTTACCAAAATCTCGAGAACTCAGACACTACGTAATACTGGAACAGAGCGAGAAAGGAATAGTTACGCAGGGAAAAAAACGCTGTTCGAAGTTGACTGTGAAACGATTTGGTAGAACATAATACTTGTGTGCATGCATATGATTAACCTTCTAATTAGAACAGA
>NC_090878.1:842545-847545 GCF_036669935.1 Montipora foliosa | reverse complement strand
TTTAAATTGGACCTCTTGGATTTACTCCCCGTAAGAAGCGATGAGTTTTTTTTACATAGTTTTTAATCTTTGTATTACTAGCAAATGAAGTTTCCCGGCAGTTTTTCTGCTTGATTTCCATATTCATCTTAACTGTATTTGTATACCGCATCATTAAGGTGTAGATTTATAGGGGCGCTTTCCATTTAACAGAACTGACCGGCCAGACCAGGCATTTGGAAAGACAAACTCTACAAAGTCTTCAAATTAACACACTTCGAGGATAATATATATTCCTCCGGAAGAATGCGAGGGGTTGTCATACAAGTGTTCCTTCAATTGTTTCATTTTATTTGCCACCTGACTGGTCTGGCCGGCCGGTTCTGACAAAAGGAAAGCGCCCTAGGAGAACCCTAGGATAGTATTTATATTGGGCCTTTTTCGATATTTTGCCCAGAAAGAATGAATTTTTAACCATAGTTTTATAGGTTTTTGGTAATTTAGTTGGCCAGTGAAATTTCGATAAAGACTACAATTTTTGATGTTTTTCAGTAGAGATTTGATCTTTTATATCTTATTAGTCCTTTTTCGTTGTTTGAGCACATTTGTGCGCACTTTTGCAAATGATTGTAATTTTTTTGCAATAAACTGGTAACTTTATTAAAAAAATTAAGTGATTCTATGCGCGGAGTACATACATTTAAAGACCCTTTCGTGAGGAGCGCCACACCCTCGTGTTTCCAAAACGCCCCCATTCAGCATTGTGTTAAAACAAATGTCGAGGACGTTTTAAAAGGTTTCTTGATATGTTTGGAAGTGTAGAACTTGAACGCTAAAAGAGTGTAGACGCAAAGCGAAACTGATTTCAAGTTTCATACAACATCGGTTCAATATTCCCTTCGTTCATAATAGGTACTTATTGACTGAGTGGAAGAGCCGGACCGGAAAATATTTTGCCCGAGGTCATTGCATACGGACCGAGCCGACTCTTGCCGAGGCTGAGCGTGAAAGATAGAGGCTCCATTTGTTGGACCCCTGTCCGTTTTCGGGATGACAATCGTCGGTTTTCGGATGCTCGAGAGGTTTCGCATCGCGTTTGCAACAAACGTCAAACGTCAGGCTGAAACCTCATCCTCGTTGTCATTATCGTCGTCATCATTATTATAACTATTGTCATCGTCATCATTTTCATCATGATCACCATCATCGTCGTCGTCATTATCGTTATTAGGTTGTTTAAGAAAACCACGACGGCTACGGCGACGAAAACGTCGCTTCAAAATATAATTTGAGCTATTCTAAGTACTTCATGATTATTCCATCTTGTTTATATTATTCAATATGAGCGACGTGTCCTATAACGGGATTGGTAAGGAAGGATTTGAAGTAAAGAGTGAGACTGAAAGATTCACTGTAGTTTGTCCACGTTGTCGTCAAAACCCTAAAATTGGTCATTTCACGTAGTAGTTTTGACGAGTACGGCAGAGAATTGTTAAAAAATGCGTGCCGCACGTGCAGCACGATCATTTTGGTTCTTTTAACCAATAATATTACTGCTTTTTGGCGTTGTCGTTGCCATAACCGTCGTCGTTTCTTAAACTCCCTATTACAATCATCACGTCATCTTTCATCATTTCGCGTCTTTTGCATTTTCATCATCATCGTCATCACTATCACCATATGTGGTTTGCAACCAATCTCCAGAGAAACAGATAACAATGATCAAGAGCTAATCAAGAGGAGCCTCTAATTTTCACTAATTCCTTGAGTCAACCCTTTCTCCAGGAAAAAAAATTAGAAACAGTTTTTCCGGCGAAAAGTTTCATATTTACTTTGACGCTTTTGATTGGCTTTTACAACAGTGGGCGTGTTGAATCTCCCAACGGAGAGGTTTTACAAATAAATCTACGCGGAAAAGAGTTTTGACTCCTAGGCAATAGACCATTTTGGAAATATCAAATATTCAGCTTGATAGTGAGGGACTAAGTACAAAAACAATAGAAACACGTTGGGATGAATGTAAAAAATATTTACGTAACATGCACTTTCCTTCGTCTTGGGTCCTCTAACCCCTCTTTCAAGCTGATTCTTAATATATGAAGAGAAAGAGAGAGATCTTTTGTTTTCGTCCACCAGCATGGTGGCGATCAAACCTCGTTCCCGGCAACAATCGAGACAGAGAAGAGAGACCCTGTGAACGAGGTTGGGCGGCGATGACGTAACGTGAAAAATCACTAGCATACACCTGTCCTGTCATCACGATTATCTTGTTTGACCCAACACCCCTCGTTTCTAGGGTTTTAAGACCCTGGAAACGAGTTTGGGGCGCAACCGAGAACTTTCTCTACACACGCAGTCGAGGCAGCTATTATTTGGCGAAGACATTTTGCGCACTACAGATATAAGCAAGTAAATGTTTTTTTTCAAAAAAATGTAGCTTTATATTTACTGTGAAAGAACGAAAAGAAACATGCCGCACGTGCGACTCGATCGTGTTTCCTCATTTAAGCCATTGTTTCATTAATATTTGGAACAAATAACTAATTAACCTTGTATGCTCCTGTGCCCTTAATGCCCACGGGTCCACCTGCGGTAGTATTTTATTCGAAAAGTCTATGGGATTTCCGTGGTTTCTGCAAATGTTTGACCAAGGGGCTTGGCCGTTACGGGTATATTACCAAGGCTCAAAACCTTGTACCATTACTGAAAGACTTTGCTAGTATACAGCATATTTACCTGCATCAAAGTCCATTGTTCTCACAAAACTTCGAGTGAAAGGGCGTGAATGATCAAACAGGTGACAGGAGTTTCTCCAAAATCGTGAGTACCGTTAACAGCTAAGCATTATTGTTGCGAAAATAGTAATTCTTACAGTGGTGATTTTATTATTTAGCGTATACCAGTATCAAATTTGTGTGGGGTTTGCTTTAAAGACACAACCAGCCTTTGGCAAATGTATATAATGAAAACATTTTATGGATTTCTCATGGGATATGAATTCATCAGGATTGTTGCCATTCGTTTTTCAATACTCTTGCTATAGTTGAAGCCAAAATGTCACTTGGTGATGAGAAAGAGTGAAAAAACAGCACGGTCTGCCCCACATCACTGATCACTATAAAGCAAAGACAATTATGCTCGATTCCTAAAGCAAAACGAGAGGAGGGGTGCTTAACCTGTCATTCTCGAGATCGAAGTGTTTATTATCCCAACTAGTGTCATAGATTTCTTTGTTAGGAAGTCCATGAGAATTTGGTTTTATATCAAGATCGCACCTCTTCACCCGATTAATTATCTTCAATCTCAATACCTGTCTGACTGACATTCATTGAAATTTTGAGGAGAATTTACAAGTGATTCTCTCTGGGGGTCAAATGTTGCACTTTCTGATGAAAACATATCCTGTCTGTCAGTGATTGGTACTTGAAAGAAGACGAAATTGTGAAAAGCCGCGGCCAGATCCAAATCCGACTTCCTTTTCTTGATCGTTAAGCTTTTCGAACTTTTATATTTTTCAGTAAGGTCACGTGCAAACGGACGCAAACTTGTTGGTCAACATGTTGTGTGTTACAAGTTTAAAAAACCGCGTACTGCAGTCAAAAGAAGAATAACTAACCTCTGAAGAAATTAGATTCAACTTGGAACAATTTGGCGGAAAGCTATAAATTCGTGGCTATGTAAACAATTTCCGAGAAAATCTCATCGAACCGAAAGATCTTAATGATGAACTCGTATCTGTAATCCCAGAGAATGAACACGAAACCGCTTTTAAAGTGGTACGAGGAACAGCTCGAAGAAATTGGAGGCGAACGCGCACGTTGACGAAAGAGCAGAGGAACGTTCTAGCGGATCAAGCTCGGTTAAATTAAGCTTAAGCCAAACTTCTACTGCGGCGAGATCCTCCCAAGCAGCCGCATTCCGGGGAAAATGACTTCAGCGGAAATTAAAGCAAAACAACTAGCCTTGGAGGAAACAGCGAAGAATGGAGGAGTCCGAAAAACAACTGCTGGAGGTTAAGAGAAAGCTGAACTTGCTCAAGACGAAGCTGAAGGTTGGGGAAAGAGAGAAAGACTCAGGAAGCCAGGAACAAGGCGGCACGCTTGCAGCAGAAGCAGCAATCTTTGAAAAAAGCGCAAATGTTAAATCAACCTCATTACAACAGCCAAAGCCAGCTGTTTCATTCGAAGTCCCCGAGAGATCAATGTCTATTTTGGGCCGGGGGGGAGAAGAAACGATCGCCGGAAATACGTCTGCGTTCGCATGCTAGTGAAACTAGGAGGTAAATGTTGTTTTAAACTAGATCATTTGCTTTACAGTCGTTAATATGAGGCGTAGTGCCGCATTTATTATTCAAGAGAAGCAATGATCATAGCATTTATGAACGCAATTTTAGCAATTGCGTAGAGAAGCCTGAAAATTTCAATGGACTTCAACTAGGCTTGAACCGGCCCCGTGGACCTCGCGATACCGGTGCTACGCTATAAACCAACTGAGCAATGAAGCCACTGGACGCGTTGCGGAGCTGGTCATTGGTGAGTTCAATATGTTTCCGTGAAGAATGAATTCAATGGGCCAAAAGTGATATAAGAAATGAATTCATGGTTCATTCATTAAGGAAAAATATGCAACCCAGAAATGACCAGCTCCCAACTGTCAGTGGCTTAAAAGCTCAGGTTTGGATTAGATAGAACGTCGCTACCGGTCAGTCGCGAGGTCTCCGTTCTGAAGTCCTGAATTTTTCAGGCTTCTCTACGCAATTGTATCAACATTGCGCGTTTTCATAACTGCGAGGCATTCATAGCTTTATCCTGATTTCATAACCGCACTTCCGATGTATGATTCATTTCATATATCAGACTTCGGTTATTAGTTATTGATCGCAACAGAATTGCCCTTTCTCTTTCCTTCCCTGCTTCTCTTCTCGACACTTCTGGATCTTAAACAAGAAAACAGTCATGATTTTTTTTTTTTGTTACAAGTCATTAACATTAAACGAGCCAAATGACTCAATAGCAGATTTT
>NC_090878.1:825684-842445 GCF_036669935.1 Montipora foliosa | reverse complement strand
AAATTAATCTAGAAGACATGATTTTTCCATACAAAGTCTTCTTCGACATATTCAGCGAGTCACCGGGAGCCAGTAGCCACTCATCCGTGTTCTATATTAAAAATCCTTAAATCTCACTGCTCTTCTACTCGCTGATAGAATACAACGTTCGCTCGATAACATACACAATCACCCGGACATAATGATTTTTGAAATCTTCAATTTTTTCACTTCAGAGAAATAGAGGATATTACATGGCCGCGCGGGGATACGAATTTTATCTTCGAGTGCTGCAAGTATCTCTCACGAGTGAGCGAAGCGAACGAGTGAGAGATACTTTCAGCACGAGAAGATAAAATTCGTATCCCCAAGCGGCCATGTAATGTTCTGTTTATTATATAGATATTGATAAAATGTCTAGATTTAAAACAACTTGTTTTATTCATTTTCCAAATGATGAAAAAGTGGTCACCAACCGCTAAAACACGCATGTTGTGTAACATGAAACAAGATGTGAAAGTTATGAAAAACAAATCATGATAATGTAAAATTTTGCAATAAAAATGTTAATGTATTGGAAAAGAATTATATTAAAGCACAAAAGTATCTTACAATGAAGAGAAAGCTCGCGTTTTATTGGCTAATCATGTTGGTTACCATGACAACACCTATATCCTCACATGTGAAAGATAAAAATGATACGTTCACTGCGCGCGGTGAAGATATGATTTTTTAGTAAAAGGAGAAATCCTGGTATTTCATCAATATCTATATAATAAACTTTATTATGAAACCCCTCCATGACGGGCGATAACATGCAACGTGATAAGACATACACACTGACCCGGACATCTAAGGACAAAAATGCGCTTGGATAAAACTGCTAAAAAGGACATATAAATCTCAACATCATTGATGACATGAAAAAGAATTGAATCTATTCAGTCGTTTAAAATCTCAGTATGAGCTGCACACGTGGAATATATACGCCAGAGATTTACGGAAAGGCTAAAACGCCCTTAATTATCAGCGACACTCACCAATAAAAGAAGATCTTGCACGAGCAGGGCAACTACTTTTCTCTTACGGATATTTCGCCAGTGTGTGCTTGCTGATTCACAGCCTTCTTGACCAGAAAAAAAATGCTTACTTGTGTGGTCTGATGATTGTCGCACGAATTAATCGACTAAGTGCATTCCGCCTGTAGAAATGGGCTATTTTGGCAAAGACCTTTTTACATGCTTCGTCGACTGGAAAGTACGTGGTAATGACGATTTCATCCTGACTACACAAAACGTTGATTGGGCTTTAAAATCTTGTGGTTGACTGAACCCATGCATCTCACAGTTTCCGTCTCCTGAGCTAAAATGGCTGGAAACACTGACTGATCAACTGTTTAATTGCCTTAGGTGTCAGCATAGTTTTCGTACCACACCGTCCATTGATCTCGCCCACACTGTCTAACCTCTGGCTATTAGTAGTAAATAAATCATCTTATCATGAACAGAAGGGATGTATTTCTCGAAAACCGTACGTTAGGTCTCCTCACAAAGCCACATTTAATAACGATTGTGAATTGAATGACATAGTTTTTCTCCTTATCTTCGTTAACTTGGTAGGATAAAAAGTTATACATGAATTCTACGTAAGATAATATAAGACAAAACGTAGATGACATTACCTTCAAACTGTCTTCGCGTTTGTTTTTGTCACGTGGCCATGACCGGCGATAATACCCGACTCGATAACACACACAATCACCCGGACATAGTGATTTTTGAAATCGTCATTTTTTTCACTTCAGAGAACTTTATTATGAAACCCCTCCATAACGGGCGATAACACGCCACTCGATAAGACATACACAGTGACCCGGACATAAAAGGACAAAAATGGGTTTGGATAAAACAGCCAAAAAGGACATATAAATCTCAAAAATCATTGACATGAAAAGGAATTGAATCTATTCAGTCGTTTAAAATCTAAGTACCGGTATAAGCTGCACACGTGGAATGACTGTTTCTTTCTTTATTTGAATGTTACAAGATCATATTTGACATGAACAAACTAAACTTCGATGATCTTTTTGAATTCACTAAGTGCAATTCAACCCGCGCTAACCATCCGTATAAGCTTTATCTTAAACCAGCCAAGTGTAATCCGCCGAGAATACGCTGATCACATTTACATTCCAATATCCAAGATTTTCAATGGTCAGTTGACAACTGATGTATTCCCAAAAGATTGGAAGTGCGCAAAGGTTGCTCCCTTATTTAAACAGGGAAGTTCAAATGATATGAACAACTACCGTCCCATATCCATTATCTCTGTGCATGGCACCTAAAATATTCGAAAGGATAAAGTTCAGCTCAGTATGCGTACCTTTCTCAAAAGAACATGATCTCAAAACGTCAATCCAGGTTCTGTTCCATTCATTCAACAGTTACGGCTCTGAATGAAATGTATAAGAGGCTAATGATGGCTAGGATTTTAATATTGATCGTGGAAAAACGCTGTAGTATTTCAAGATCTAAAGCCGGAAAGCCTTTCATACGGTTGACCATGCCATTTTATTGTCTAAATTAAGTAAGTAAGAATAATACCTACTATTGGTTCAAGTCATATGTAGAGAACCGAACTCAAGAATGTTCTGTCAATGGCTCACTTTCCAAAATCTGTTGTTGTTATTATTAATTATTATTATTATTATTTTTTATTTTTATTTATTTATTTTTTTTTTTTGTGTAGTTTACTGCGATCCGGCCCTTATTATGATTTGTCGAACGGTCGACCTCGAAACGATGAGATGATTACAGGTGTATTTCATGCACATGCAAAGAGAATATGATGAACACTAGACAGACAATGTCATTAAGTAACTCGTGTAGAAAGCAATCAGCTAAACGTGAAGTGAGTTGGTTTGCATTTCTTAATTCTTTTATTACCACCCGGACGTTGTATATTGATGATCACATCGAAGACAACTGTTGGCATCGATAATTTGTACACCCAAATTAAACGTATCTGCTAACCTATGTTGTTGTTGAAGTGATGCCACGAAATCCAACGCTGTTCTTGCAAATAGGAAGAATGGAAGTATGCCTAACAAGAGGACCCAATAGCATGACAGATATAAGATTGACCAATTGCAATCTATTAATCGATGCTCTGATATTTAAACAAATAAGCCCTTACCACTGCTTCACATAACCGTACCTCCCGTGTTTTTCTCTTCCGTTTCGAATTTACCAAGTAGAAATGAGTAGACGTTTTTTTTTTCGGTCTCTGTTTTATGAAATTGTGATATAAACAGAGCAGGACGCTCACTTTTGAAAGTTTGCTGTCTGAGCTGTCAAGTAACTTTCACAATCAATAGTTTTCGTGGTTTACGCTTGGTCACACCTACTTGCAAATGACAAAACCCAACGCTGTTCTTGCAAATAGGAAGAATGGAAGTATGCCTAACAAGAGGACCCAATAGCATGACAAATATAAGATTGACCAATTGCAATCTATTAATCAATGCTGTGATATTTATACAAATAAGCCCTTACCACCGCTTCACATAACCGTACCTCCCGTGTTTTTCTCTTCCGTTTCGAATTTACCATGTAGAGAACGAGTGGACTTTTTTTTTTTCGGCCTCTGCTTTATGAAATTGTGACATAAATAGAGCAGGGCGCTCACTTTTGAACGTTTGCGTGCTGAGCTGTCAAATAAATTTCACAATCAATAGTTTTCGTGGTTTACGCTCAGTCACACCTACTTGAGGACCCAATACTTGAGACCCACCTACTTGAGGGCCCAATAACAAGAGGACCCAATAGCATGACAAATATAAGATTGACCAATTGCAATCTATTAATCGATGCTCTGATATTTAAACAAATAAACCCTTACCACTGCTTCACATAACCGTACCTCCCGTGTTTTTCTCTTCCGTTTTGAATTTACCAAGTAGAGAACGAGTGGACTATTTTTTTTCGGCCTCTGCTTTATGAAATTGTGACATAAATAGAGCAGGGCGCTCACTTTTGAACGTTTGCGTGCTGAGCTGTCAAATATATTTCACAATCAATAGTTTTCGTGGTTTACGCTCGGTCACACCTACTTGCAAATGACAAAAAGACCACTTGAACCTAGCCTCAAGAATTCCTGTGGTGTTTTTCTTGATATTTTAGTCAAATAAATTCTGAGTAATCCTGTCTGATATATATGGGCCTTGGTTTATACGTATAACAACAAATCGCCAACTGTTTCTAGGTCAAGTTCACTCAATAAATCCACTGAATATATCAAAATTTGACCGCGCTCCTAAGAAGCTTTTCAGGGCCAATGAAAAAAACTAAATCTTGCAAATATCACGATAGAATCCCAACTGGTGGGTGGCAGACCAATGGGCTCTTTGCCAGCGTAGCCGAGACTTTAAACCAGCACTTGGCGGAACAAATTCAGCTGGACTTGAGCCTAGGAACTCTTAATGAAAGTCCCACACCTTAACCGTTCGACCAGGTTGTCTAGAAGTCTACATTCATTCTCTTCACGTTATTTGACGTAGCATTAAATGTATACTGTCAGAGCGCTTGTGATTTTTTTGCCCAAACTGATTAAAACGGTTTCTCTTGTAGCGTGTTGCATGTGATCATAAACATATAAAGTTTTTTTTTTTTTTACTCACGTGATTAGTAACCTTGTTTTTACACCGAAACAAAAGAAAACGTTTGCATGATAATAGAGCTCAATTCCCGGAGGATTAGTTGGGGACACCAACATGGCCTCCGTTCACTTGTTTAGGAACACCAACATGACGCCGCGACTTGACGTGACGTGAAAACACTCTATACTAGAGGACTACATCAATTATTTTAGTCGGTTTTTATGACGCCACACTAGGCAGCCAGGGTTCTATCTAGGGTATTTGAGGGGTAGAAGAGCCCCCGCCCCCGCCCCTCCCCCCAAATGCTTAGCTTTCCCCGCAAAATAATGTTAGCATTACAGTATGTAAGGAACAATATCGGAAAAACTCATCCAGTCGTCACAAGGTCAGTACACATGAAGTAAGTATTCCCTGTCTAAGGACACTATATGACAAGGAACATGCATGCAGTATTAGAAACTGCGCGCTTGCCTTACAGCAGGCTTGGTTATCGCGCTGTACATTCTGTTTATGAGTTGAATAGCGACAGCATGGACAAATTTGTAACCAGAAAATCACGGATTAAGGAGACGCTGATGTACACACGTTATCAGAATCGAATGTGATCATGACTAAAAAATGAAAATTTGTGTCTTAAAATGCACCAGATTGCATCTCCAATTTTATATTAATTTTAAAAAAATTTCCTCGGCGGACATGCCCCCGGACCCCCTTAGGAGGTTCGTGGCCCTCGGCCACTCGGGACTTCTTCCGCAAACAATAAATTCTAGATAGAACCCTGCTTGCGTTTAACCTTTTCTTTTAAATGTCAAGAGTCATCTTCAAAAAAGTACCGTCTTTCATTGCTCCTCTCTCTCCAAAAGAAACTGAGAAAATTTGTGCTACCCGTCTTCGTCGGTTCTTAGTAACTAAAAAAATTCAGAAGTTCTCCACAACGTTGGATCAAACTATTATGCAAGGAGATCGAATTTGAACGTTTCTCCGCGTTCACTTAATAAATACAATTGGTTCAGTCACAGTTCTCATGCCTGTCAAAAAAAAAAAGCACTGTCAGTAATATATAATAATAATAATAATAATAATAATAATAATAATAATAATAATAATGACTTTATTTTAAGAGGGTATTACGTAACAGTTTAAATACAACTGATGACCCTGTGGCCCTCTGTAAAGTAATCTAATCAATACATAAAATTAACATAAATGACAGTAATAATAATTTGATGTATATAAATTAAAGACATAGTTTACTAAAAAATACATGTTTATATCATACTAAAAGTGCTTAATAATAATGGAGTTCCATATTATTAATAATATAATATGGAGTTCCATATTATTAATTTTCAATTTGTTTTTTATATTTTATAATTTTTTTTTTTTATTTTGTTATTGTATTTTTATTTTGTTTTTAACTTTCTTTTTCAAAGCTTAGGCATTCTTAACTTCTTTAAGGTCTTTATCCAGATTATTCCACTCTTTGATTGATCGTACAGTAAATGTTCGTCTGTTTTATATTTGTAACTGGGACAATAGGCCATTTTCGAAATATCAAATATTCAGCTTGATAGTGAGGCAGTCAGGACAAAAACAATGGAAACACGTTGGAATGAATGTGAAAACTATTTGCATATCATCCACTTTCCTTTGTCTTTATCCTCTAAACCTCTCTTTCAAGCTGAATTTTAATATACCGAAAAAGGCCTATTAAAATTTAAGTTACTAAAGCGGGTACTTCCAGTATTGTGGGTGTCAGAGTTTAACTTTAGCATTTGCTTCAGGTAGACTGGCGTCTTTCCTAAGATTCTCTTAAGGAGTAAAGAACATCTAATTGCATAAGATACATGGTAAAACGGTATGCAGTTTAATGAGTTGAACGGTGGAACAGAACGAGAGCAGGGTTCGGCGTCCAAGATGATTCTTGCTGCTCTTTTCTGTAACTTAAAGATGCTGTTTAAAGAAGGGCAATTCTGAGGTTAAACATTTTTTTTTGTTTTTTTGTTTCGAGAACCGAGTCACTAGAAGGCTTCAAATTTCAAATAAGGAAATAAATAGAACTGAAGCTTTTTAGAGCACATGCAGTGGTGGCTCAGTGTTCCATGCCATCTACTGTGGTTTTTAGTCGGTGACCACATCCCGGTTGTGACTGATTCCATGATGGAAAATAACCAAATCTTCCTCTGATGCACCAGAGGATGTAGGCATTGACAAGGTTAACAAGCCAAGGAAGTTTCTTATATTTTTATTCATTTCATGCCAGATGCGTACTCTAATCACTAACGGAAGTGCTGTTGTTTTCGGTTGGCCCATGCAAGTGACATTCTACCACACTATATGAGTGGCCAAACGGTAGCCTTCTTGCGTATAGTCTTAGAAACTGTACCTTTTGTCATAGTTAATAGAGGGGTTAGAGCGGTTAACTATGCTTTTGTTAAACATATACAGGCAAAAACTAACGATGAAAGAGTCCGACGTTTCGGCGACATCTTGGCGCCATTGTCAAGGAATTCGATCTCAAGAGTAACTAAGAGTCCTGAGTCATTAGTTTGCATAAGTTAGACATAGACCTTAGCGCGAATTGAGTCTGATTGTACATTTAAACACGGTCGCAATTTAAATGTACAATTAGGCTCAATTCGCGCTTACGTCTTTGTCTAACTTATGCAAATCAATGACTCTGGACCCTTAGTTACTCTTGAGATCGCATATTTAATTTACTTTCCCTTGACAATGGCGCCAAGATGTCGCCGAAAAGTCGGACTCTTTTATTGTTAGTTTTTGCCTGTATATGTTTATCTAAATCATTGTTGATTAAAACCTTTTGTGTTGTTAATACTAACGTTGCTAACAGAGGACTTTGTACTACAGCTTCTGAGTTCTTAAAAGATGGCATCTTTGCCAAAAAAAGGTAATTTCTTCATCTTCATTGACGGAACGTGCTACGAAAAGTGAAATAACACCTCGGTGATGTTATTATAGGTGATTTATATACCGTATAGTTTCGCCACTGTACTCTAACCGCGGCTTATCAGTGGCTAAATGAGTACAGGTGATAACTCCAATATTGGACTTCAATGTGAAATCGCTTTTCAAGATCATGCTAGGCGGAGAAAACCGCTTATGAAAAAAACATGTTTACACAGTTAATAAGAAGTTAATATTTAACTTAAATCACATCTGCTAGCACTTTCGGATTCCTTTACATTTTGCAATTATAATCGTATTTAAGTTCTACTTACTATAAAGCACCCTAGCACCTTTGGAATTTCGCGCTATGTAAGTTGTAGTTACTATCATAATTTTTGGTATTGTTGATGTTAAAAAGGTCACCCTGAGAGTGGCGTAGATTTGATTTTCTGTTGATTTGACACCTATGCACGAATCGGTAAAAAATAAAAATTATGTCCCAAACATAATTACATTTTTGCATCGGGATACCTGTTGTTATCAAGCACTGGCTGCGTGAACTGGGCACTAGGGAACACGTGATCGAGGATTCCTTTTAAGTATGCTCCGCAAATAGGAGCGCCCCTTTCTACCTCTACACCATCGTGTGGCAAGCTATCTGTTCAAATTTTTCAGGCAAGTTCTTTTGAATTCCTTTCTCTGTATGGAGCAGCCAAGAGTTCTGATTTTGGGTCACTCCTTTATACGTAGGCTCCGGGATTTTATTATTAAGAATAGTCCCACATATAACCTTAACTTAAACATTAATACCTCGGTTACAGTTCATTGGTATGGCGTGGGCGGTCGAACAATTGATAAGGTTAGGAGGTTTGACTTAACCGAAGTAGAACGTTTTAAACCTGATGTTGTATTTTTACAAATCGGTACTAGCGACCTCACACGTCGTCGGTCTTCTCCAGCATCCGTTGGCTCTGCCATCGAGGATTTGGTCTGTTTACTCCATCACGACGGTTCGCTACGTCGTACGGGGTTCGCTTAGTATGTGTCGGTCAATTCGTTAAAAGGCATCCGGTTGGGACTTTCAATGCTAATATTAATGTACAAATTCTGACGCATTACTTTCAAGGAGTCTTAG
The DNA here is from genome assembly GCF_036669935.1 of Montipora foliosa. NCBI lineage: Eukaryota > Metazoa > Cnidaria > Anthozoa > Scleractinia > Acroporidae > Montipora > Montipora foliosa. The sequence goes on along the minus strand of NC_090878.1, from coordinate 833,764 downwards.
AACCGCTCCACTTTGCCATATATTGGACGCATCGGGGATTTTCGAGGGCTTCCAGTTCATACTTGTCATACGATGGTGTCCACGTAAATAAAGAAGGGCAGAATAAACTGTACAGGAGTGTAACGGGGGCAGTTATGCATTGTTTAAAGCGTCTGACAACATAGAGAATTTTTTGCCCAACCAGTTTTATTTTTTGGCCGGTGCATAGCCTTTGCCAAGGAGTTGCGTTTAGTGGGCTTTTGGTGTCTTTCTTTGTTCTGCCCATGTGCTATTGTTGCAATTTAAGGGCCCACTGACGTATTTTTGGGGGTGCGTTGCTAAGGATGTAATGGTTAAGTAATTTGAGAGAATTTGGCATTATTTGGTCAGTTTCCAACTTTTGTAAGCCAATGACCCTAAAAATGACGTCATCGTACCACGCTCATGGTCACGTGACCAATAAAAGAAAACTCTAAATTTGTCTTCGTGCTACACAATTTGGGTATTTAATCGATGGTTTGATAATTTGTATTCGTTTTTGCATCCAGCCAAGCATGCTTTTCTTTTTATTTTGAAAAATGTTCTTTTTAAAGACATAAACGATACTGAAATACCCATAACTTTTTCAAAAAAAATGATTTTAAAAAATCAATGCTTACCTATATTCTTATTTGGGGGTGAAACGTGCCATGTAAAAAAATAAATTAATTCAATTTAAAACGGCCGAAAATTTAGCTTTTTTCTCAAACCGGAAGTCAGTTCGTTTACGCATGCGCACTTGATCTGAGAACAAGCACGAGGAAGGGCGAGGAAAAACCTTCCATGGAAACAACAGTTTGTCCAGTGACTTTTGCTTGTGAGTGGGTTTTCTTGTCAGCTCATGATATGATGACGTCAGTTACCGGAGGTAACATTTCAATTCCTTAGCAACGCGCGAAAAATCCGTCTGTGGAGGGGTGTCATCGACAAAAACAGTGTCTTCTTACAACTGTGCCCAGCTGCTAATCCTGTAACAGCACATATAAGGTACAACCCGAAAATTTCCAAAGCATAAATCAAATCAGGAAACTATTTCTCTTGTTCTCCATTCACGATTCAGAGAGTCCCCAATAGGGGTTTTGGGGAACAAAGAACATGGCTAATTTGAACGGGTAACACGGGAACAATGACAAAATATTTAAGGGAACAAAGGAACATAAACAGTTTTAGAGATCAAAAAGCTGGGAACAAGTTTGAAAGTAATTTCGGGAACAAGGGAACCCAAGCAATTCTTTCAAGGGAACAAGGACCCCCCATCCTACACTGGGAATGGTGATTAACAAAATTATAAACGAACTCACAAAAAGAACAACGTAAAACTTCTGGAAGCGATGATAATGGAAGAAAAGTATTATTCTTTTTCAGCAAGTAAAACTATAATCTTTTGTTTGACTAGGTTTGTTTTGATGCCTGGCGAGCACACCAAGGACAAGATTGTGGATGTTGGACGCGTCACTCTCAAAGAAAGGGACATGTGGGGTGCGCGTGTGCCAGATATGAAGAGATTCATTGATGGAAATGGAAATATGGCCGTTAAATTTATAATAAACTATCTGGAATATTAATTTATGCTATATTCGTTTAATTAATTAGGACTCCATGTAGAATACGCAATTTCATTGCTCCATTTAGTGCATGATCTAGAAGACATCGATTCTTTTTACACATTCAACACACTAAAACTGTAAAAATTGTAAAAATAAAACCTACTAGTCTTGAAACATCCTTCGCTCTTAGAACTTCTTCAGTCGGTATGCTTACACATATTTCAAGACTTTCTTAGTGAGTTGAATGTGTAAAAGGACCTCGACGTTCAAAGTTATTTAGCCATTTATTGAAACCATTTAGTGATGATAACACTCAACAACATCCACGGAAACCACAAGCGACATTTCCTAATGTTACAATAAATTATTGAAAGGTCGTGAAAAACGAGACAACTTGCGACGTCAATTTTCCACGAAACACGGTTAAGTGAGAAATCGACGGCCATTAGGTTAGAGCGTTTTCACTCACGAGACCAGCAGCCATATTAGATTACTGAAACAAACGAATATTTGCATAAAAATAGAGTTATTCCCTGGATGATTAGTTTGGTACACCAACATGACCGCCATTTCTTTGCATTGGAACACCAACATGGCCGCCGTTACTTCATGTGAAAACGCTCTATACGAGTCGATTTTCCAAATATTCGGCGTCCTGCTTTGCGAGTTTTTGAGCCAAGGCGATTTTTATCTATTTTAAATTTGTTTCTAACAGATTATAGTCATTTAGAATTACAGTATTATTAAGCAAGACCCACCTGTTAATTATTATTGTTACTTGCGTTCTGCGAGCAATAGATCCAGGAAACCTAACCTTTATATTAAGTGCGATCTAATAGTCTCTGTTGACGAAAGTACCTTCTCCATCTGTAAATTCCAATCAAATAAATGTAACTCCTCTTCTTTATCACAAAGTCTTAGAGACTCACCCTGACCTTTTGATATATATTCCTTCCTTTTCAATGAGATCGAGGAACTAAAACTTTAATTGTGCTTTTCATTAATTTGGTGAAAAAAAAAAAGGCATTCAAAAAAATGTCGTCACCTGCTTGTCAAAGTTCGCAGTGCCCGTGTTAACACATTGCTCCAGTACTTAACCGTTTTCACCAATCTCGGTAATCAAGTCCATGAGAATAATTCGTGTTCGTATTGACGTTTAAATTCGAGCATGTTTGAATTCGTGTACGGATCACTGGTATTCGTGTACGAACATAAGATGTTTAAATTCGAGTACGGATTCCAACCATGTTTAATTCATGAAACTTGTATTCGTATACGGATTACAAACGACGTGTGTATTGGAGTACGGATCGCTGGTATTCGTGTACGGATAGCAATGCGAGGTCTTATTGCGGAAGTCGTACTCGGTTACTCAGGAAAGTATAATGATCCCAAAAATGCAATGTAAAACCAACGCCTCCCAAAAAGCGTGCCATAGCCCTTTGAGCCCGCAGCGTCGGTGAAAATTTGGAGAGGCGGTGAAACCTGCCACGGTTCGTGCAGAAAAAATGTACGTCCGTTAAAATCTCTTAAAAATTGAAGCCATACTTGTAAATCACGACGACAGGCTTCCGTAATCCGTATACGATGGTGAGGGAGACAAACGCCCTTTGTGAGATCAATAAGCCTCCGAAGAAAGGCCCGACCAGGTAGAACAACTGAACAAGTAAAATTCAATAATCCAATCAAAGATTGAAGTTTTTTCAGGGTAGTTTTACGGCGTTTGTGCATGTCCAATAACTGAGCATTGCATTTTTGAAGCTTATCGTCCGGCAGACGCGCTTCCATATTAATCGTGTCGAGTGTTAACCGAGAAAACTGTAAAGTGGTTGAAGGACCTTCCGTTTTTTCATGTGCTATAGGTAATCCTAAACGATCACATAGGCCCAAAAAGTTGTTTAAATCGGAGTCACATTTCCCTTGACAGGTAGCAACCCATCGGCTGGGGGTATGACAAATGGTGTATAAGCCGAAACTCTCCTGGGGTTTTCTTTGGAACTACGCCTAAAGGGGAAGAAATAAAATTATCAAAAGGTGGACGACGAAATGGACCTACAATTCGCCCAGCGCACAATTCTTTCTCAAGTTTAGCAGCTAAAATTTCGGGTTTTCCTTCGCACTGCGCAAATTTGAAGCAAGACGTAATCGGCTACTACCAACAAACCCAACGCGAAATCCAAACGAAACTAACCATCAATCAAAAATTGCTTAAGACGAGGGCCATATTGTTGTAAAAGGGGGCTAAGTGTGAATACTTTTACCTGCGTTACTGGCGGGTTGTTTATTATGTGATGGAATGTTTGGGGCAGATTGACAGGATGTTGCTGCATGTCTAGCACCACATTTGGAGCGTTTATGGTCATATCTGCAGCCCGCACAGGATGTCTGGCGTTGAACGTGAAACGCACCCCTCTGACCATGGGTTGTTTGTCCCTGAACCTCGAGTTGGGCTTGTCGGTTGCAAAATATCCAGATTTGGCACGAAAAGCCATCGCGCTATGCCATAACTCTCAATGCACCACTCCCCAAGGGTACTTTGGGGGGTTGCCTTCACGAAGATACCTAAATTGTTCATCGTAATAGTTCCAGTACCCCCCCCCCCCCTTCCCCCCACGCGTGGCGATGTCGCGCACGGTTTCAAAAAAGTTCATCAAATTTGGCGTCTCTCTGGGAAATTTTCCGCAGTATACAGCAACAAAATTGTGGAAAGCCGACACCCACTCGTGAATAGACGTCAATTTATTTGGATTGTTTACCGGTTCGAATGTAAAATTAGGGGTTTTAGATCCATTCCGGCGGTGGGAGCGGTGATTGATAAGGATTAGGGGACGTATCTAGAAGAACGCCAAAGGAAACGAATTGCTCTGCCCAGATCATATTCTTTAGGCGTGCACTCAAGCGGCTACCTAAGGGCACACCTATACTAGAAAATAAAGGCGAACTGGGTAATATCTCACTACCTGACGACTCAACGGCCCTCACTGGAGTATTCGTAATAGAGGTCACGTCGTGTTGCACTGCGTCGGCGACCAGAATGATGGAACTGGAAGAATTCTGGGCCGCGTTGGTCGACTGTATCGCCGTTTTCACTGCATCCACAATAGACGAAACCATTGCGTCGGAGAGGCTCTCTGATCCCACACCAGATGTAGACGCCTCAATGGCTGCTTGAGGTGAAATTTCGACCGGGTCAGGAACAAATTGAACGTTGACAATATCTCGATTTCCTTCGTGGCGCCATGTTGATTAGTAAGGCCTATAAAACTTAGCTAGAGTTAATTCGGACCTGTTATAGGCAAAGTCGGAATTAGAGAACAAGGAGAATCATAGAAGCAGAATGCATTGTACGCCAAATCACACACACAGGATGCCCATTAACCAGTCATCATATAATCACATGTGATGTGAGAGCGTCAGTCATTGGCCGATCATATTGGTGTCCATAAAGACACATGTAAAAGCGTTAATAGCTGGAGTGAATTGGTCAACGACGGCCGGATTGGGTTGTCACTCAGGCAACATATATAACGCAACAAATTCCAAAGACTATGATTGACATAAATCAGGGATGGGCATCACACAGGAATGCACAGAATCCCATAGCAAATATTAAGGGCACCTTTTCATCACATTTAAGAATTCGCTATTATACAGCGATTCTTTGCATCTGGTACATGTATTTGACAAATACTGAATTGTGGAGACAAGTTGTTGTCCAATTATGCCAGTTGCCATTCTCCTTAGCATTTGCATCAGTTTAATTTTAGAGAATCACGTACTTATGCAAAAAATAACCGTAACTTTTGCAACCTTGACGTTTGTCGTTGGGATAACATAATATATAAATACATCTATATCTATAGTTAAATAATATGTTTACCACTGCTCACAACTACTATCATTATTAGTACCCTGTCAACTCTTACACCCTTTCATTTTACCACTTCATAGGAGGCAGGAGAAGTTGCGATGTTACTTGGTTCTGAGGTAAGGGAAGTACCCTACCCTAAAAAGCATTTTAGTTGACCAAAATGTATAAATTGCAGGCGGCAAATAATCCGCCTATCTCCACCTAACAGAAGATATGATGAAGGCCAAAATAACATCAAATCAGCTGACATTCATTCGTCAGTGAAGATATCCATTGCATCAACAAATTTTGCGCTGAATGTTATCTACATGTATGAAATGGGACAAAGTAAACTCATTACCAGTAAGAGGGCATCTTTTCAAAATATGGGGATATTTGCTATTTCTTGCTATATACATGTACATGTACATATAGCAATTATTGATTTCTTAAGGACGTACATAATCTTGCAGCTAAATGTAAACTAGTCATTAAATATAATCAGTGGTTCCCAAAGCAAAGAGTTGCTCTTTCGGGCACCCGGGAAGGAAGCTTTTTTGAGCATCAACATTTCTGATACACTAACATCACCAGTTCCCTTGGCAACAAAGCCTTTGGAGGAATCAACACTTGGGACATTAACATCACCAGTTCCCTTGGCGACGAAGCCTTTCGAGGAATCGACACTTGGGACACTAACGTCAACATTTCCCTTGGCGACGAAGCCTTTCGAGGAATCGACACTTGGGACACTAACATCACTCGTTCCCTTGGCGACGAAGCCTTTCGAAGAATCGACACTTGGGACACTACCATCACTCGTTCCCTTGGCGACGAAGCCTTTCGAGGAATGGTCACTTGGGACACTAACATCACTCGTTCCCTTGGCGACGAAGCCTTTCGAGGAATCGACACTTGGGACACTAACATGAACATTTCCCTTGGCGACGAAGCCTTTCGAGGAATCGACACTTGGGAAACTAACATCACTAGTTCCCTTGGCGACGAAGCCTTTCGAGGAATCGACACTTGGGAAACTAACATCAACATTTCCCTTGGGGATGAAGCCTTTCCAGGAATCGACACTTGGGAAACTAACATCAACATTTCCCTTGGCGACGATGCCCTTTGGGGCATCGACACTTGGGAGAGTTCCTGAAGTAACAAGTCCTTTGAGGGTATCAACACTTGGATCTAAAATAACAGTAGTCTGTTTTGATAATAATTGGGATGCGGGTCTCTTGGGCTTGGGCTTGGACACTTAGGGTACACACCAAGTTCCCTTTGGCGACAAGGCCTGATGAGTAATCAGCACTTGGGACATGTGAATCACTAGTTTCCTTGGCACTAAGTTCCTTTCGTGGATAGGGTCTCAGAAAAAAAAACCTACATTGCTACTTCCTTTGGCCACAAGGTCATTCTGGCCATCAAGACTTATTTTATTACTCCTAACAATATCCCAAAATGAACATTTTAATACCCACTTTTCAACTAAAAATACATAATTTCATTTGGGGTAGGATACTTCCCTTACGTTTTTTCATTGCAGGTTTCATTCAGAGGAAATTTTGAAGGGTCAAAAGAATTATATGTTACAATGACTGGTCAGTGCATGTTATTATTATTATTATTATTATTATTATTATTATTATTATTAATTATTGATCTCTTGAAAAATATGTTGAAGTCTCTTTTTTTTATTTATTGATTTCTTTATTTATTTATTTAAATTAAAAATAAATACTTACAAAACAGTATTTCTACTAGTTACAGTACACAATACACAGAATACACAAAACACTTAACACTACTTACCGATGTTTATTCAAGTCTCACGTATACATCAAAAGAACACAATTCCACCTGCCTTCAGTGGATCACAAACATTTTCTTCGAATTGTGTCATGTTTGTTTTATTTTTTGACTAATTCCTATTTTGTTGGGCATAGATGATCCCACTATGAACAGCACATCTGGCAGGAATCAGGAGAGAGGAGAGAAAGTGCTGAAAAAGAGGAAGGACAAAAGAGCAACAGCAGAAAGAAAGAGGGCCAAAAAAGAGAAAGCAATAAATATTGTTGGTTTAAGTTGGTCACACTAGATTGTAAGAAAAGTAATTAAACTTGTAGTGCAAAGTCTTCTATTTGAAATAAAAATCTTATATTATAGGCAAACATTCTTTCTGTGTATTACTATTAAAATGTAATGTTTGAAAACTAAGCACTCACATACATTATCAGTGATGGCATAAATTTGGATATGTGCATGATGGGAAATATCAACAAATAATTTTACAAAAAAAGGGTTCTGCAAAAGGATGATACGGGGCCTGGACAATCTGAGAGCCCTGCGAATCTCACATTTAAGCCTAAGCACCCATTTCAAGTAGTGCTGATAAACAGTTATAAGTCCAGGCACCTATTTTAAAACGGTTAGCATTCAATAACTGTGTGACTTGCAATCATGGCTCGCATGGCTCGCAGTAATGGCTTGCATGACTTGCATGGCTAGCTGGCTCGCACATTGTCCTAACTCAATCACAAGTACAAATGATCATACTATTTTATATGGTCTCGGGTACCCAAGACAACCCTCCTTCCCAAGACAACTTTATCGAGCATTTATATGAGAATTGCGTGAACGAGACGAAGTTGGCCCTACTTGA
>NC_090878.1:755684-790684 GCF_036669935.1 Montipora foliosa | reverse complement strand
TTAAAATAGCGTGACCTAGCCCCTTTAAGGTTTAGAGATAGATTTCTCGATGATGACTGGAGAGTTGGGAGTGGGGGTTATGCTCTTAATAGATTTAGTGGCCCAGTTGCTTTAGTGAAAGCGTGGATTTGTCTGGGATTGTTACTTCTCGCTAATTCACAAACCTGGCCAGTTGTTCACGCCTATCCACCGGATAAATCAATTGGATAGCACAATTTGTTTGGTCTTATTCTCTGAACAATGATTCATCCGTCGGATAGCGCTATTCATCGTGTGATAAACTGGGGCCTGATTTTTAACGACGGTCTTTCCCTTCAGGCTGGAGTAGCACAAGTTGGGTTTGGGGAGAGAGCGCGCCATCTTCAGCGCAGCAAATTCAATACGTTGCGATATGCCAACTTTGTTTATAGAGGGAGACGCAATTTACTTTTTACAGTCTTCGAATTTGCGGCCCTCTATAGCTATACAAGAGAGGACAGACCAAAACACCGGGAAATACAAGCCCTACTCTTTGCGGAAAGTATTTGGGGTTTTTTGCGTCCCACAGGGTTATGAAACGTTGAAGGGTTGTGAGAAGGGACCTACAGTTTACCGTCCTTATACGAGAAGATTAGAAAGTCTAGTCCTTTGGAGAAAGCCTGTACAACTTTTCAAACTTAAAAACCGTATTACATTTTAGTAAATATACCACGCAGATCAATGTAGAAAGTATGTGATAATAATCAACGATTCGCCGAAAAGGAAGTGCCCATAGCTGTGGATATTAACCAAGTCTTGAAGCGGCCACCGTCGCTGAGGTGAATACTGAGTTGTATGTCAGGAGCTCATTAAGTGGAGCCTTTCTCTGCCATACTTGGCCTAGGAGTCAACCCTTTCCCCAGTAGATTTATTTATATAACGCCTCCCTTGGGAGGTTCAGCACGCCTATTGTGGTAAAAGCCAATCAAAACAGAGCCTAGCTATCTAAGCGTCAAGGGAAATATGATACTTCTGTCTAGAAAAACCTGTTCCTAAAAGGCAAATTTACTCGGGAAAGGGTTGACTCAAGGACTTAGTGGAGGTAGAGGCTCCCCTTGATGAACTCCTTTTCTAGTGTATACTAAAACAATGAGATGATATTGCAGAAAAATATGATTTTAACTCATTTATTTCTGTAACGATTACAATATTTTTGGTTGCAAATCCCGCGCGAGTTGCTTGGAGATGAATAGCAAAGGATGTTCGAAGTTTAAGTAGTAAATCAGAGCACGCCTTTAACGCTATCCACTGTTTTAGTATACACCAGTTGGTCAGTTGTCACTTGCCTCCTTATTATTTGATTCCACAGACTTATCTCCCTCGCGGTGCATGTATGCTCCGTGGCTCTTTCAGTATCCCCAACAGAAGAGACTAAGTTTACTTCCATAACCTGTTGATCATGCAGAGTTGTCTGCCCCCTGAATTTGGAACAAAACAACGGGCAGTTAACATCAGACGACTGAATTTTGCTTTAATCAACTCTTCATCAGGCATAACTTCGAACGAGGAGTGCTTTCCAATTCCAGAGTTCGTATGTTCAACAATGAGCTGGTGAAGGTGTGGAGTTGTCTACCCAATATTATACGCATCACTGAAAATGAGTAAACCACGCATTGTTGATTCGCGGTCGGAGGCAGTAATTTTGTGGTTTTGACTAGCTTCCCGTACATTGGAGTAATTATCACTAAATACAATTGAGTGCCGTAAAACAGAAACAAAAGTAAAGACTTTGACCAATTACAGCGGAAGGTGCAAACATTGCAATGAACCAATCCAAATTCGTAGCAATTCCATGCAATTTGCTCAAAGCGCGGGAAAAATCGCGCGTGCAAGTCGCGCCGTGGTTTTCCTTTTCATTGCATGGTTGCTAAACTAGCGCGAGATGTTTACACCAATCACTAAGCGCAGCAATTGTGATGGCGTAATTACTTTCGACAGTCATTTGAAAACTGCTTTAAGCACCCCCCCCCCCACCACTTTTGGCCGCCTTTTCAAAGCCCACGAAAATAAATATAAAAATCTCGTCATAGCCTGCTTGAAAACGCTAGATGTTGTTTTTATCGTGAAATATGGATGATTAGACGCCATATTTCCCTTTCAATGAACTGTTTTTTTTTATCTAGAATTGATACATTCGTACCCGGGATCTCTTACTATATTGGGACTTGATAACGACGTTATTTGAATGTCGAAGCGTCGTCCGTTTCTAACGTTTTTACCTTAGGTTTCCTAGTTTATTACTCAAGAAATATTTTACGGCATTGCTTTTCATTTGCATGTTTTAAAAAGTCGCTCGTTATTCTTAAAATCACAGTGAATAGCAAAAACTTTGAAACAAATAAATTTATGAATATTTACGATGCGTGGATGTATATGAATTTGGAAACTCCTGCTAACACACAGATTTTGTATTCATAATTAAGATGCAGCGCGCCGTAAATTAAAAAATGTAATAGACATGCGGTTAAAGAACAAGTTAAAACAATAGATGAAACGGAAAGAAATTGATGAGAGAGTTAATAAAAACAAAACCAAAAGACTAAAGAGCTGATACTTACGGTGAAACGTTCATGGCTTTTAAATGGCCCAACCATGCGAACAACAGAGCTGTTGCTTAACTTTCGATATAAACAATGCGCGAAACTATGCAGAAAACTAACCGAAAATAATCGTGACACGAACAGAGAAAAAGCACTTACCGGCAAAGACACAAAGGAAACATATTTGCAAATGGAAGCAACAAAGATAGACAATGGGGAGCTCATTAAGCAGGGAAGAGTCAACAAGGCATGTCATGACCGGGGCAATAAACAGATGGATTTAACAAATTTAATTTCACTTGTTTCATACAGTTCGAGTCCAATATAAGAGAATCGTTCCGTACCACACATCACATGCAAGTCAACCAAAACCTATGTTAAAGTTAAATCGTTTTCAAGTCGAATTAATCAATTATTAGAAGCTGTTTTTTCATATTAACACTAACAATAACAAATCATCACTTTATTAAAGTCTTAAGCTTATAATTAAATATAACTAAAATTCATTCGAGACCACATAATTTTCCGAGCCTCTATAAGGCGAGGGAAATTATTTGATAAAACACAAGTAATTTTACGAGCATACCATTTGATAACCCATACAAATGCCAATGCAAATTACAAATGAAGTCTCCACGCGTTTCCAACATTACAGTTGAATGACTTTTGGACGAAATCATCAAGGCGAATGGCTTGCTGTCCTCTCGCCCTGCTCTCGTTGAACTGCGATTTTTCTTTCTTGTTTTTTTGTTTTGTTTTGTTTTTTTGTTTTGTTTTCCTGCTTTCCTTCGTCTCCAGAGAAGCTGAACTAAATGATCGGAAATCAACGTGATTAAGTTCTTTTTTGACGACAAGTTTTCTTTTTTATTTCAACAAAATTCTCGATCCGACTTTACTAACAACTTTGATTTAAATTTCTTTAAGTTTTATAACTATGATTTTTCAATTTGCAAAAATTCACTTTCGGGAAGATCAGTTGCCACTGTGATCCGATAAAAATTGCGCACAAACGTAAGTATTTACTTACCAATACGTGGATCTTGCATTGAGGTCACGTGCACTATTTTTCTCTGGCGGATATTTCGTGAGTGTGTAAAGTGCTCATTCGCAGTCGTTTTTGACTGGAAAAATGTTTACTTGCGAGTATTGATGCTCTACTGGCATAGATCCTGTGTGTTATGCAAGGTATAGTGTCTTATGTATGTGGATACAGGTGTATATGTGTTATTCCGTGTTATGCCAAGTGGCCGCCGTCACATGCTTCCCCTTCCAATATCAGTTTATTTGTGACATTTCATTGAGGACGTGATTGGCCACTTGTCGCTTTTTCTTCCGAATATTTTCCAGATGGTTTGTCACACTTGCTTTGATTTGAATTAAGGCGTCCCGTTTGTATTATCATTCAATATATAAAACTTATTGCTCTTTAAATAAAACATCTTAACTTATACATAAAACTTGCTACCAAACATAAAACGTGTTTGAAAAAATACAACTTGTCACGCCATATATAAAACTTGTTTCAAAATATAAAACTTGTCACGCCATATATAACACTTGTTTGAAGATATAAAACTTATCACGTTTGAAAACATAAAAACCTGTCAAGCCATATATAAAACTTGTTCTAATAAAACTTGTCACGCCATATACAAAATATAACTTGTCACGCAATACGCCCATTGTAACCCGGTACGGCGCCAAAGGGCGAGAACGAGGCGATGAACATGAGTTTCCAGTATTAGCAAGATGGCCTCTCACAGAGACCTCGTTGAGAGACTGTCAAGTCTTGCTGACGATCTTAGAGACCAAAACAGAGTGGAAAGGCAAAGAGAGAATCAACAACCTCGTTCCCAGGACCTTTTCCCTGGCTTGGGGGGTGGGGCGGGAAAGGCCCTGGGATCGGCCAGTGAATCCTTTATATTGATTGGTTGATCGTTTTTAAATAATTCATGCGAAACTTGGCGAAATAAAGCTAATTTATGCATTATGCCGAGATCAAAATGGCGGAAAGTATGTCCACGCCGACGAAGGTTTCTCCTCGAAATGCAGCTTGCCGACTCTGTGGTGATTCTCATGAGAGTCGCTATATGCTACGAATATTCAGCAAAGCTGGTTCAGGAAAAGAATGAAGGGGTAGTTTCTAAAGAAACTGTGGTGCTGCGTCGGTGGGGAAGTAGTATACAAAAATTTGGTTTATCAACGGAGTTGATAATGTAAATTGAGCACCGTACAGAGATTCTAAAAGCTGACGTTTCGAGCGTTAGCCCTTCGTCAGAGCGAAGGACGAAGGGCTAACGCTCGAAACGTCAGCTTTTAGAATCTCTGTACGGTGGTCAATTTACATTATCAACTCCGTTGATAAACCAAATTTTGGTTCAGGAAAAGATCTGTGTGCCAAAGTCCATAAAACCTGTGGCATAAAAATTTCGGAGGACGATACGATATCAAAGGTCTTGTGTAGGAGTTGTGTTTCATTCGTAAACAAGATGGAACAGTTTATTCAGAGAGCTCAATCCATAGAGAATACGCTGCCGGATCAAAGCGCAGAATATGCTGTCAAGCGATGCGTACAGCTTTCACCTTCTTCGCTTCAGCCGTCGAAGCGTTTATCAACGAATATGCCATTATTGCGATTGAATCCTTTCAATCATATGCCAGCAAGATTTCACGACAGCTTCCCTGACATTAAAAGGTCTCCTCTAAGGTATTTAAACATTGTTGACTTTCATCAGTGGCTAGCCAAACACTTGGAAGAATTATCAACTTAGACGTACACTTCAATGAAGATCACTGAGGCCTTGTTAATCAATGTGTTTTAGGAGAGTAAATAAATGTTCAGTGTTTATAATTTAAGATATTTTGATGTTGTAATCATCAGCGAAGTTCAATTCAGTTAATTCAGCACCGATATAAACGAAAAAGAACAAAATGTTTAAAGAAACTGATCAATGTCATGGTAGCAACAGAATTTGATGAAATAACAATAGTGTATTTTAAGAGAGTAATTCAAAGTTTGCAGTGTTTACAATAATTTTGATGATGATGTTCTGATCATGACCAGGGTTCATTTCAGTGCTACATAATTATAGTATTGTGCTCAGATACTGTTCAGTGTCATGGTAACAACAGAAAAAATGAAATATTAATAGTGTGTTTTCAGAGAGTAAATCCAGATATATATACAGCAGTTCAGAGTATTTACAATTTGTGATGATGTTCTGATCGTCATCAGAGTTCATTTCAGTGCTACATACAGTTGTACAGTACTAAGCTCAGATACTGATCAGTGTCATGGTAACAACAGAAATAATTAAATATCAATAGTGTGTTTTCAAAGGGTAAATCCAGATATATCTACAGCAGCTCACGGTATTTACAATTGTTATGATGATGTTCTGATCATCTCCAGAGTTCATTTCAGTTCTATACATATTATTGTGCCCAGATACTGATAAGTGTCATGGTAACAACAGAAAAAATTAAATAACAATGGTGTGTATGAAGAGAGTAAATCCAGATATATCTACAGCTGCTCACAGTATTTACAATTATTATGATGATGTTCTGATCATCTCCAGAGTTCATTTCAGTTCTACACATATTATTGTGCTCAGATACTGATCAGTGTCATGGTAACAGCAGAAATAATTAAATATCAATAGAGTGTATTTAGAGAGTAAATCCAGATGTATCAACAGCAGTTCACAGTATTTTCAAGTTATAATGATGTTCTGATCATCATCAGAGTTCATTTTAGTCCTACTTATATTATTGTGCTCAGATATATGTGTGAAAAGATGAAGACAAACTAATCAGTGTCATGGAAACCAGGGCTCAAACTTGACTTTTTAGTCTACTTGCAAAGTGGTAAGAAGTTTTCCTCTAGAAAACCGGTGAGACCACTAGCCAATTATTTCCAAATGTTTGCAAGACATGGATGATTCTAACTTGCAAACGTTTACTAGTGGATATTTTTCTCACTTGCAGATTATCAAAATCACTCGCATTTTGTGAGTTTGCGAGCATTAATTTGGAGCCCTGCCATGGCAACAACATGGAAATAATTAAATACCACTGGTGTGTTTTAAGGACGTTCGCGCCAAAATCTTCCTACGGTGAGATTTTCTTCATTTCTCGCCTAGAGTTAGGTCATAAAGTACTTACTCCAAAAATGAAAAAAAAAGTGGGGGTCACCGACTTTGTTTCGGAGAAAATGGCAGTGGAAAAATGCCTTAATTTCGAGAAATCGGTCATAATAGCGAGATGTAGGCTCATCTGCTCATCCATCGAAAATCATAAAAATAAACTGTTGGAGTGAAAGTTTCCGTGCATAGGTTTTTAAGAGTGAGATTTTTAGATAATTGTATACCGCTAGGGATGTGGTAAACAGTAGAGTTCATCCTCGACGAGCGTTTTCGTAAGCTCTATCTGTTGCAACCACTACCAGAATTCGATGGCACGAGGAACGAAAATGTTAAAAAAAGATAACTTCTTACGGTGAGAATTTTTTCATTTCATCATATTTTGTAGATAGTAAGTAAAGTAAGTGATTCATGATTAAAAAAATAGGGCTCACCGACGATCTGAATGAGTAAAATCGATGTGATTTTGCAAAGCTCTTGGAAAAGTTCGCTTGTCACGCTTTTGCGTGACCTGTCGGGCAAGGACTGGAACCCAAGAGAGGATCGATGGTTGAAGAGATGAAAGGTTTTTACCGGAAAAAAAACCTTTCTCGAGCATAGCAACGAAGTTTTAAGCAGGGGTCATCTTCATTTGGTTGGTGTTTTGTATAATATCTCTCCATTGCCATCATGCTCATCCTCTGGAGTGTGTTTTTTTGTGAAATTCAATCGCTGATTGTTTCCACGAAGGTCCGCACTATTCAAGCGGATGAGGACGAAAGTACTGCTCAATTTTCACGAAAGTAAAGGAAAAGAACTTTAAAAACATGCATTCACTTTGAACTTAAGTTCGTAGGGTAATAAAAACATTAAAAAGAAACAGCCCCATTAAATTTACGCAACGTTTCGTCCTCGAGTTTTCCAAACTTTCAGCCACTAGTCTACTCGATCAGCTACCTTTTCCAGAGCTTTTCCATCCTCCCGCTCACTTCTCTTTGAAGTTTCATGATGATTCGGAAATAAATGTGCCATTTTTTTGCCGGCCTGGAATTTTTTCCTCGGCGTTTTTGTCGCCATGTTATTTTAACTGATGCTTGAAAAATTTGTATGAAAGTCAAGTAGACTAGTGCACGACTGATAAAACCTCGCGAATATCAGTCGTGCAGTAGTCTACTTGACTTTCATAAATATTTTAAATCAATTTTGACTGATCACGATCTTCTCTGATCCAACGCTGTGCAAGACTTATCGTCCACGGTTTTTGCAAAGGTTTTAAAACCTCAACTTCACTAATGCTCGAAGTAATGCGTGACATATTACAGTCGCGTTACCTGCACAGTAACGTTGCGCACAAACAATTAGCGCGAACGTCCTTAAGAGAGTAAATCAGGAAATTTCTACAGTAGTTCACAGTATTTATATTTTATGATGAGATTCTGATCATTAGAGGCACTCATTTCAGTTCTACACATATTATTGTGCTCAGATATAAGCAAAGACAAACTGATCAGTGTTATTTTAACAACAGAAATAATTAAATATCATTGAATCAGTCTTGTGTTTAAGAGAATAAATCACAATCAGTAGTTTACAGTATCTACAATTTATGTTGATGTTCTAATCTTCAGAGTTCATTTCAGTTCAACATGTCGTGAGGAGTGTGCTCAGATATAAGTGAACAGAACACATTATGTTGATGTTCTAATCATTGTCGGAGTCCGTTTCAGTTGTACATGTAGCAGTGTGTTCAGATATAAGCGAAAAGATTTGAGAAGAACAGGTTTCATCCCATATGCCGAATGATTTCAACAAGTCTGCTTCTGATGCAACAAATTCCACTCCCTCCATAACCTTTGCAGCCAGATCCTTATCTACAGAAATGTCAAATAGCATTGAACCCTCTGATGTCGCTTGGGACTCATGGTCAGAAATTGCACTCTTGATTAACCTTTCAAGGATAGCACGGTTACTGTTAGGTAGAAATCTGACCTTGTTTCTAATAGCTTGGGGGAGATCCTCTTCAGTTCTTTTGAATTTCCCATCGCATATGCAGCAACAGTTCTTTTGTTGAACACTGGAGAATCCAAAGTAATCAAGGAGAAGTTTCCTTTGACAAGTGTCTTCTGATCTGCAATATGATTTCATTGATTCTCCTAGATGTTTTTTATTATTTCCAATGTCAGAGTTATTGTAATAAAGGGTAGCACATGATGAAAGTCCTGTACGGCCAGCACGACCAATTTCTTGCATGTAAGCTTCAAGGCTACTTGGTGGAGTTATATGAATGATGTTGGTTACATAAGGAGCATCAACCCCCATGCCAAGAGCTGATGTTGCAAATAGCACCCTCACCCTCGATTGTTCTTTCTTTATTTCTGATATTATGTCTTTCTTCATGCGACTCGTCTGGAACGCATGAAACTGTGCAAACAGTCTTGCACTGGGTTCTGATGTTTCTCCAATGCACTGTTTGTCTTTCAATACTCTTTGAAATAAGCCATAAGCATATCCGCAGTATTTCAGTTTTAAATAAATGATTGTCATTGGGTAGTTTTCTCTTTGAATTGCCAGTTCATTGGCAATGGGTACAAGGATTTTGTCGTAGCTCTCATTCCCATGGTGATTACTCAGACGCAGTTTCTTGTCCAGGTATATGTTCACTCAGTTAGGGTTTCGTGCTACAATTTTGCAGTCATTTTTCAATCGCAGACTTTGTTTTAAGTCTCTCAATAAATGAGGCAGTGCTGTTGCTGTCAGAGCCATGGTAGGCACACTGGGAAAGAATGCCTTCAACACTGACAGGTCTTCGAAGTCTTTTCTAAAATCTTCACCCCTGAAAAGGAAAAGGAAACCCTGAGCTGCAGATCTTAAAGTTCAAACACAAGTGCAATGATACGTTTTCAAAACATTTTTGTTTAAGCATGCTTATGTAGTAGTATCTTGCTATTATGGTTGACAGGTTCAGTTGTGGTTCAGTTGTAAGAGCATGGCATGGAGAATATTTATGATGTTCCAATAAGCAGAGTAAATATACATGAAGAAGTCAACTATATAGTTCATAGAGAAAAATCTGTCATGGTTTTCAAACACATAGAGAATAGAGCAAATTTTCTGCCGAAATTGTAGTCGCAGTGTAAATATATGTCCTTGCCGTAACTGTGATCTAGATTTCTCAGATACCGGTACAAGCTAAGTCTGTAACAAACATGACATGAATAAACAAGGAATGAATATTTTACGCACTTACCATAATTCAACACAGTGAGCTTCATCAACAATGCTGGCAACAGCATTGTCCTGGAAGACTTTGCTTGCCATTAGCTTTCGACCTTCCTTACTTAAAAGAGCCTCTGGATGGGCGAATACAATTGAAGTGTTACCATTAACCACATCTTGAGGAAACTTCGTTGAATCCGGGACCACGTGCTCGCTTGGTTCTTGTTGATTTCCGAACAAGTTCTCGGCGGGCTCCTTCTCGTATACAGCAACCTGTAAGACATCAGCGGTTATCCTTCGAGCTTTTAAGACTTTCAGCTGATTTTCAATGATGGAATTTAATGGACATACCACAATAACTATGTTCTTGGTAATCTTCACAGGAATGAAATGAGGTAGAAGGTGAAAGAGCATTGACTTGCCAAATCCAGTAGGTAGGACTCCAATGACATCCTGACCTTCCAGCATATATTCGAAACACTTCATTTGAAGAGGTTTTAAATTAAAGAAGGAAAATTACCGTTATTTAAAGAAAATTCGATTCGACGAAGCACTGACAAAAAGTTTGGTTTACTCGAAGAGGCCGCCATCTTGAAAGTTCCGTTTAAGGTATGATAATTTAGTACACCCAAGAAATTTGGGTGTTCTGAGATCACGTGACCAGCCGATCCCAGGGCCTTTTCCCGCCCCACCCCGCAAGCCAGGGAAAAGGTCCTGGGAACGAGGTTGGAGAATCAAAAGGACATAGATGAGTCACCTTCTCGATTATTGGAGCAAAGTGAGGGAATCACGGTCGGCAGCCTTACGCGAAGTCGTCATTTCGACAGCTCTGTGTCACTGATGCCCTTACTGTCAGCAACCCGGAACGATTTGCTACAAGTGGGACAATGAAGCTGGGCCTCAGTGATCATGATCTGATCTCTACTATAGGGAAGCAGAAGACCACAAGACCTTAACCTAAGCTTATTGAATATCGTAGAATGAAGGGCTTCGACAATGATCGTTTCCTAGCTGATCTTTGTAAAATCCCCTAGCATACTGCATATATCGTCGATGACATTGATGATATTTGTGAACACTGGTACCAGCTGTTCATCGATGTAGTGGACCAGCAGATGACATAGAAAAAGAAGTATATCCAGGGAGACCAGCTGCCCTGAATAACCCCTGAGATCTCCTCTGCAGTCCATCACACTTTAAGCTCTTTTCAGACCGCTTCAACCCATCTGTGTAATATTAATTATAAGAGAGATGAAGTTGTCAGGTTTAACTATAGCTCGTTTTCACTGTCCTGGAACCAAAAAAAAAAAGTAATAATAAAATCGAAACCGTTCAATTAAATAAGCCCAAAACTTGGAATGTTGTAGGACACAAATTCATAAATCACCTCACCAATTCTCAGGTTTGCGCGCTGCAGCGTTTCTGAGTTATTTGTCAGAGCGTTTCACGCAACTTTATAGAGTTTATAATCCTGGAAACTCAAATTCATCGCCTCGTTCTCGCCCTTTGGCGCGGTACTGGGTTCCAATAGGCGTATTGCGTGACAAGTCATATTTTATAGATGGCATGACAAGCTTTATTGCAATAAGTTTTATATATGGCGTGACAAGATTTATATTTTCAAACAAGCTTAAATATATATGGCGTGACAAGTTTTATATTTTGAAACATGTTTTATATACGGCGTGATAAGTTTTATATTTGGTAGTAAGTTTTCTGTGTAAGTTATGATGTTTTATTTAAGCAATAGACCACAAGTTTCTATGGTTTATAGGCTGATAAACCATGAGGGATGTTGGTAGAACACGAGAAGGAATTTGTAAATCAAGAGCCGCAGCCGTGTGATTTACGAATTCTTCCAGTGTTCTTCCAACATCCCAAGTGGTTTATCATGCCTATAAACCATAGACACCTGTGGTCTATTGCTTTTATATAATAATTCAGAAGACGCGCGATTTTTCCATGAGTTTCCTGGCACAATAAGACATAGCTGATCGACCAATCAGAGCGCGCGCATTGATTTGGTTTTTATACAAATATTTAATGGTAAGTTTTATATATGACAAGAAGTCTTTTTGATACAAACGGCATTCCATATCCTCTTATTACGTGTTTCTTGTAATTCTTGTGTTTTCCATTTGGCAGAATATCAAAAGGCAGACTCGTCGTGGACTCCCTTGTACGTGGTCTGGTTTCCGTTGCCTTGAACTGTTTCGTTTCAATTCGCACTTTACTCCACTCTGTCATGTTTTCTTGTGGAAAACCTATACTTTTTTCCCTTTCATTTCCGCGTGAGTGATTAGTGATAATGCGGCGACTCATTGTTTTGTTTCATCCCGCTTGATTGTCATGTTTTCGTGTGGAAAACCTATACTTTTTTCCCGTTTCATTTCCGTGTGAGTGATTAGTAATAATGGTGCGACCCACGGTTTTGTCTCGTCCCACTTGATTGGCTCAGAAAGCAAACTCACGATCGACCATGAGTGTAAAATGTATCCATAAATAAGCTATATTTTTGCTAAAAAGTTGCCCTGGGGTTAAACAAATTGAAGGACTATGCGTTTCAGGCTGGAAGGAAAAAATATGGTTTCTTATCAACTTGTGATAAAACTTTGCCGTCGGTTTTCCTAGGACTCTAAGGGTGCGTTCTTTTGGTATGATTCCGGAATAGGAATAGACAGAATAGACGGTATTCGTGTTCTTTTGGGACCTATTCCGTTTTCGGAATGAACGGAAGCACTATTCCGTTCATTCTGCTATCTGGAGCAGAATGAACGGAATGACCGGAACACGGTTCACTCGGAATAGGCAGAATCAGCGTTCTTTTGAGAAAGTTTTGGCGGAAAATGATACGCGGTCGGCCGGTCGCCTGCCAGCGGCTTGAAAATTAAAAATTGAATGGAATAGCGATTCAAAGTTTCTATCGTAGATGCGGATGTGCTGGCCGCTGTTCCGTTTCTTTCCAGGTGCTAGAACAAAAAAGAGCTGCCAGTTTGTGTTAGTTAAAGAAAGTGCCCTTGCCTGGTCAAAAGAAATGAGGTGAGCATTAATTGGTTTGTACAAAAACCACGAACCTTTTTTCGATTAAGTTAACATCAAGAGGAAGAGCGCATGGGAATGCATTTGCACTACGCAAAAATAACAAATTATCCCTTTATTAAATTCTTCGTCATCTTGGCGCCAAGTTTTCCTTTTCATTTCAACAAAATTCTCGATCCGATTTTACTGGCAGCTCTGATTAACTAACTTTAATATTTGTCACTATAAAATTTCAATTTGCACAAATTCACTTTCGGGAAGACCATTTGCCACTGTGATTTGACAAAAATTACTCACCAATACAAGGATCTTTCACTGAAATCACGGCCACTATTTTTCTCTGGCGGATATTTCGTGAGTATGTGCTTGTTCATTCACCGTGCGTCGTTCCTGACTGGAGAAATGTTTAGTTGCGAGGTTTGATGCTCTACTGCCCTAGATCCTGTGTCTTATGTATATGGGTGTGTGTGCTACTGCCTAATATGTAAACTGACAAGACTGCCGTCACATACTTCGAATTCCCTCTCCAAATTCAGTTAAGCGGAGAAAGACTTCACTCAAGCGGTGAGTGTCTCAGTGTCGCTTTTTCCGGTTGGCTAGGGCGGCATTTGCTTTGATTTGAATTAAGGCATCCTTATATCACGAGTTTCTTGTAATTCTTGTGTTTTCCACTTGGCAGAATACTTTGAAAGTTATTTATAGGAAAAGTATTAATGCGACTCAGTTATACGATTACTGCAATTTACCACATCGTTTGTCGCTCCATTTAATGCGAATGAAGATTGTTTACCTATTAGGAATAGCCTGCAGGCTATATTAAAACCATTTAGCCAAATAATCGGGACAGACTGATCGTTGCATAAAGTTAAGCTGCTTTCCGAATTTATTGACCAACCAGATGATATTGCCACTCGATCTTGTGAGAAAGGGCCTGGAAACGGAACCCGAAACTCTCTCGTTCCGTACATAATAGAATCATTAGCTGGATGCAACTAAAGCAATTAATTACTCGTTACTTCGGACTTTCGAAAAATCGAATGTCGAGAGGTTTCTAAAAACCGGCAGAATTCAACGTCATTAGTGGCATTCAGAACCGAGAAAAAAAATATATTTTAAGGAATGAGTGCCAAAACTGTTTTCATCATAATCTTTAATGTTATAAATAGTTATTAACAACAGCAGGAATGTATTTTTCGAATACTTTACGTTAGTTTTACTCATCTTATGTGTGTACAAAGCGATATTTAACAAGGATTGTGAATCGCCCGATTCGATAGCACACACAATGACCCAGACATAACGACGAAAATATCGGTTTCCATAAACTGAACTACCAAAAGGACATCCAAATCGCAAAAATCATTGACACAAAAAATCTGAATACATTCAGTCGTCTAAGATCTCAGTGCCGGCTGCACTCGTGGAATACATAATCAACATGTTTGCTCAAAGACTAAACCATTTTATCAGGCTGCGACACACCAATACGAAGGTCTTGTACTAGCAGGGCTACTATTTTCCTCTGACGGATACTAGTTCGTCGACAATGTGTGCTTGCTGATTCACACCCCTCTTGACTGCAAAAAGTGTTTAGTTGCGAGGCGGTGGTATTTTGGCGAAGACGATTATGCCTGCTTTGTTGCATCTATTCTCCCTTGTGTCCCCGTTGAACGCTGATCGGCTGTCAGACCTCACGAGATAATTAGCTTGACACATTGTCACAGTGAAAGGCGGATAAAAATTTGATGTCCAATTTATTGTCTTGAAGTGACTTCCTGCGTGGGTAGACTGTATTATAAAACTGCTCATCCGTGAGTGTATATTGGAAATTTTAGACATGCTGCATAAGTCGCGGGATTAGTCAATAACACCGTTCAATTACCCCATTGTCCATATTTTCACGGCAGTTAACGACAGTGCAATTATATTCGCTGACAGTTTAAGTATTTTACCAGAAATTTTATACAAGCCAGTTGAAAGGAGTGTGAAATACGTGATTACTACGAATTTACGAATGTGTTGTATGGTTTAACTTTCACTGCAGGCAAGCCCCAACACAAGGGTCTTTACGAACAATTAAGCGACGTGAGCACGTGATCACGGTATTTGAGCTTTGGAGAGAAAACATCGAGTGCTTAGAACTTCCAGTACTGTATTTAACACAAGGTCTATAAATCCCTAAAGAAGTTACAACATTGAAATTAAAATAGTGTACAACTCAAACTGACAGCAGAAAACGAAATGACAAGAAAGGGTTGCGTGCGGACAAAATGAGAGTCTTACCAATTGCTGGATTTCTGTGGAGGGCAAGAAACAAAATGAACGTAAAATCGAACTTATATAGAAGGAAAACCGGATAAAATTTACATATGTGATGCTTAATTTGCTTGCAATTGCAAAAAAAACACCAAACAAACAAACAAACCTGAAAATAGCCTTACACGGAAACAAATGGAGAGGAAGTACTTGTTCCTGGATTAGATTGAAAAGCAAACATAACATCCTGGGGGCTTTGGCTGAACTGTGGAGATTTCGCAACGACACAAATCACTTCTCAAAGTCTATATTTTAAAATCCAATTAGCCAAATTGCACAAGTATTTCCAAATCAAAAAACTTAACTCTTTCTTCTTTTCTTCTAGCAACACAAGTTTCGTGATTGGTTTGACAAGTGTTGTTCCCTTAAGGACGTTCGCGCCAAAATCTTCCTACGGTGAGATTTTTTCCATTTCTCGCCTAGAGTTAGGTCATAAAGTACTTACTCCAAAAATGAAAAAAAAAATAGGGGTCACCGACTTTGTTTCGGAGAAAATGGCAGTGGAAAAATGCCTTAATTTCGAGAAATCGGTCATAATAGCGAGATGTAGGCTCATCTGCTCATCCATCGAAAATCATAAAAATAAACTGTTGGAGTGAAAGTTTCCGTGCATAGGTTTTTAGGAGTGAGATTTTTAGATAATTGTACGCCGCTAGGGATGTGGTAAACAGTAGAGTTCATCCTCGACGAGCGTTTTCGTAAGGTCTATCCGTTGCAACCACTACCGGAATTCGATGGCACGAGGAAAGAAAATGTTAAAAAAAGATAACTTCTTACGGTGAGAATTTTTTCATTTCATCATATTTTGTAGATAGTAAGTAAAGTAAGTGATTCATGATTAAAACAATAGGGGTCACCGATGATCTGAACGAGTAAAATCGATGTGATTTTGCAAAGCTCTTCGAAGAGTTCGTTTGTCACGCTTTTGCGTGACCAGTCGGGCAAGGACTGGAACCCAAGAGAGGATCGATCGTTGAAGAGATGAAAGGTTTTTACCGAAAAAAAAACCTTTCTCGAGCATAGCAACGAAGTTTTAAGCAGGGGTCATCTTCATTTGGTTGGTGTTTTGTATAATATCTCTCCATTGCCGTCATGCTCATCCTCTGGAGTGTTTTTTTTTGTGAAATTCAATCGCTGATTGTTTCCACGCAGGTCCGCACTATTCAAGCGGACGAGGACGAAAATACTGCTCAATTTTCACGAAAGTAAAGGAAAAGAACTTTTAAAACATGCATTCACTTTGAATTTAAGTCCGTAGGGTAATAAAAACATTAAAATGAAACAGCCCCATTAAATTTACGCAACGGTTCGTCCTCGAGTTTTCCAAACTTTCAGCCACTAGTCTACTCGATCAGCTACCTTTTCCAGAGCTTTTCCATCCTCCCGCTCACTTCTCTTTGAAGTTTCATGATGATTCGGAAATAAATGTGCCATTCTTTTGCCGGCCTGGAATTTTTTCTCGGCGTTTTTGTCGCCATGTTATTTTAACTGATGCTTGAAAAATTTGTATGAAAGTCAAGTAGACTAGTGCACGACTGATAAAACCTCGCGAATATCAGTCGTGCAGTAGTCTACTTCACTTTCATAAATATTTTAAATCAATTTTGACTGATCACGATCTTCTCTGATCCAACGCTGTGCAAGACTTATCGTCCACGGTTTGTGCAAAGGTTTTAAAACCTCAACTTTACTAATGCTCGAAGTAATGCGTGACATATCACAGTCGCGTTACCTGCGCAGTAACGTTGCGCACAAACAATTAGCGCGAACGTCCTTAAGCTTAGTCTTAACCACGGCCATTAGAACACGTTGATCATCGCGTGGGAAAGTCTTGACAATTCCAGCAAGGGGCCATCTTCCTCGCAAAATGTGTTCGTCTGCGATCAAGGCAGGCTCGTTAATCTGCGAATCATCGTCATCGCCATCATCATCAAAATCAACTTTATTTGAGTGTTGGAGGTATTTAGCTTCGACAAGCTAATTGGGGCACTATTGATGATAAGAATACAAACAAAAACGAAATACCTTTTAAATTGTAAAAATAAGATAATAATAAGAAGGACGGAAGCTATATACAGTATGAAAAAACAAAACTTTAGAATAAAAAAGTAAGAAGTAAAAAATATATATTATGCTGAAATGTGATCGTATTATGAAGTACATGCACCGCCGGCACACGAACCGTCCAGCAGGCTTGACACATCTAGCGTATGTACTTGCTTTACAAATGCTCGAACGCTAGTCATGCCACGTATTTCTTGACTGATTTTTCCCGAAAGATAGGGTTCTAAATATCTAATACTGTGCTTGCCATATGTAACAGTGTTATAACGTGGGATAATATTTTAACTTCAAGTCAAGTTATAATGTCATTTATCCTGATGATAAAAGATATGCAAATATGCTCTGGAGTTAATGAATATTTCACTTTATACATTAGATTAAAATGTCCCGTAGCCTTCGGTTTGCAATACTTGGGAGACTCGGCGCCTTCTTTAGGAGTTCTTCGTATGTAGTATTTCTATCAGTGTATATTGCGCGCAATGCTCGTTCTTGCAGCCTTTCAAGTTTTCTGGCATTAGATGCACTACAAAAGTGCCATACTATGTGGCAATTTGTTAGATTTGGTAGAATTGCAGATTTGTACAGTTGCAGTCTTGCTTGCATGGGAATCATTTTTCTCAAGCGGACTAGGAACACTAGTCGTCTTCATATATCACTAATGTGCTCGTCACAGTTAAGTTTATCATCCGATTAACTCCTAATAGTTTAGGAAGATTCAATAGGTTTCCCGTCAATCATGACATTTCCTTATTTCTACCTAATAGCATTACATTCTATTCACGGTCGTAGTTTCCCTTCAGAAAATTATCTTTATACCACTCCGAAATGATGTGTCCCCCTCATTCAACTGTTTCTCTACACATCCCACTGATTTACCTATGATATATAATTGATGGTTGTCAGCATACACTGAAAGGTTCGCATTGTTAACTAGGTTAGCCTGCATTGCAGCCGGATGCGTCACGAAATCGGAGGCGTCACGAAATCGGCGATTTTGTCTGTCTGTGACGCAGGCTATAACTAAGTAAGTCAAGTCATTTTGATAAATGTTCCATAATAAGGTCCAGACGATGACCCTTGAGGGCATCCTCTACTTAACGTCCTTTCAATTGCTGGTGGTTCCATTTAACTTGATTCTGTTTTGTTTGTTAGTCAGTAAAATATGATCTCGTTAGGCCCAGTGGCTTCTCACGAAAACCACATGCCTTAAGCTTATTTATCAGTTGCGAAGGATGTAAAGAATCACAGGCCTTGCTCATGTCTGTTGATAACAATTCAAAATATTGGTTAGAGTCCATTGCCCACCCACCGTTGGCGTTGCTGCATGGTGTTGGTTATACCGTGACTTGATCCCGTGATATTTTCCACAAGCATCAGCTAGAAACTGGGCTCTTCTCCAATGCTTGCGCCCGTAAAGATCTTCATGGACAAACAGGTCTGTTGGTAGGGCAAGGGTTTTCCGTTGCAATTACAGGTGATTTGGTGTAAGTGGCTCTAGGTCATTTGGATCAACGCTGCTATAGGAGTAATGGAGAGGGTGGCTGTTTAGTATGGTGACTACTTCTGCAAAGACTGAGTCCGTAAGGTTTATAATCCGGCAGAGTATCTTTATTTCCAAGAATTGCCGTCATAGTCTCGCGGACGCTTCGAATTAATCTCTCCCAGACTCCATCCATCTAGCTAGCGGCTAAAGGTTAGAATTTCCATTGAGAAATTGGGCAGAGGGAGCAGTTAATCTCGTACTATAACAGCTTATTGTTCAGATCATCCTGGCTTCATTTGCAAACTAAATCACGAAATTTCTCTGTCAGCTCCGGTGAAATTAGTTCCATTGTCCCTCCATATCTCTTTAGGGTACCCATGGTTGGAAATGGATCTGCAGAGAACTTGATTTAACGCATCCGTTCCAAGAGAAGTCACATCTTGTATATGAACTACACGGCTTCAAAGGCATGTGAGGAGGCAGCCACAGACATTATCTGAGCTTCTCCCATGCCACGCTTCACGTAAAACGGACCGAAAAAATAGACTCCTGTGTAGGTAAATGGTGGTTCATAAGCGGTAAGGCGTTCCATGGAAGGTCTGCAATCATCTGCTTCATGTCGGGAGCTGCACGTTGTTCTTATTAGTTTCAAGTTTGAGTAGGATGAAACTTTGCACTGTTGGGTGTTGTCATGGGAAAATTTTAATTGGCACAATCAATTATGGTTTTGTATTGAGCCGCTTTTCGAGAGAATTGTTTGTCTGCGATACTGTGACAAAGTGTGATACCTGTGGAGGTACTAAACGGTGACTTCTCCAAACTCAGGAAGTGGAAGAAAAATAACCATGTCCGGTATTTTCATTATCAAATCCGGTACTTTGAAAAGCTAGCGCTATCGAAAACCCGGCTGCGCACAAAACCTGATGCTGCGTAATTATATAATTAAACCCGTTGACGTCTAATTCTCTATGAGGGTCACGCCTTGTTATAAACAACACAGTATTGTAGCAAAAAGAGGTGGTGTAAGTTGTAGAGAGGTACAAAAAAAATTACGTATTCTCCTTGTCACGCTATTTGATCGCATAGATCGACTTTTTGACTTTTCCCGGCTATTAATCTCGATTAACTTTCACTTTTTCTCTCTTTTCAAAAGGAATGGACCACTCTCACAGAAATCTACTGGATATTGCAATCGTGTATTTCATTATTGTTTATTCGATCCGATCTAAAAGGAAAATTACACAAGTTCAATCGTTTAAAAACCGATAAAACTGTTTCTGAAACTGACCCTAACCCTAACCCTAACCTAAGTTAACAACAATGAAATTCGCACAAATCAAGAATATTTACTTCTTTCACGATATCCAGTAAATAACAAACGTGTTAGCAGTAGCGTAAAAAACTGGTCAGAAAGATGTTCAGATCAACATACCAAGGTCCACACTGTAAAAGGGTGAAACCACAAAAAAAAAAAAAAAAATTACAACTAATTGTCAATAAAAATCACCTATCACAGGAGATCAATAGTGTTGCTTAGATCAAAGTTCTCAATCATTCTAAATTAATAAATATGCGAAAACGTTCATTTTGACAGCAAAACAATTAGTATTTGTTTACTCAACAGTATTTTCTACATTGAGGAAAGAAAAATCATCACAAAATTGTCACCATATGATTAGCAAACAAGTTTTGCAACTTAAAAGAGTTCAAGAAAGAAAGAAAAAAAGAGACAAGAAATAACGTTTTAGAAGAAATTAAACGAAAATCTTGCTGGGGGCGTGGATTATTAATGATTTCAAAAGGTTAAGTTAAAAACACTGAACAAATAAAGTTAATAACACTGAATTAATTTTGATATTAACAAGCCCGTAATTATATAACCACAGCTGCGCGGCACTATCACTAAAAATATAGACTTTGCCACATGAGCACCCCACGTAGATTCACTCCATGGTTAGATCTACCAAATGCAAATGTATCAGTGACCGAGGCAGGCGATGGCAATGCAAAAAAAAAAAAGAAGAAAACTGTATAAATATGTGGAGTTGGTTTCTTTGATGAAAACTCTTAAACAAAGGCACAGTGCATTTCAATGATCCAAGAGGCTTAGTAAAGTAATTACACGTGATCACAAAACTCGAATATTTATTTCCATGAGTTCCTTATTGGAACTATACTATCCCTGGTGTTCCCAATAAAAATATAAAAATCATCGACTGTCTTGCTCAGCGGAAGCACAACAGTTGTACAGAGTCAGTTCATTAGTACCTCAAACGCTGCCTTGACACCTAAGCTCGAGTCGGTGGAAATAGGCTTAATCTGCTAACTCAATGTTGTAGCCAATTGAAATCCCCCGAAGATTCATGATTCCCAAGTTTTGAAAACAAATATTCATGATTCTTACATGTTTTGTAACTATGGTTCATGATTGATGATTCCGCTTCCACCCCCGACCAAGTGACCAACGTCTAATTTCTCCCACGAAGATCACGGCTTAGTCATCTTATGTCGTAGCAAAGACGCTCAGCTCCGCTGACGAGGTCCGCGTGGGAGGAAAGTTTATACCGTCCTTAATGTGAAAGTGTTACTTAACTGTTATTTTCCAACGACGACAAAGCGAAAGAAAAGTGTTGACAGAGAAGAACTAAATCATTATGCAAAGTAAACCCCCGCAGAACATCTAATCCAAGCTAAGTTAAGGATGTATTAAAGCCATAAAGACAAGTGGAAACATCAGCTGCATATGTGTACGTTATATGGATTTATCCAGATAACGTACACAAAAGCACCCAGAAACTTTAAAAATTTTAATGCAGCGAATTCTTAAGGCGGATATTGAAAAGATTCCTTTTCATATCTTGGATATTTTCCATCACAAAGACAATGCGCTCAGGTGATGGGAACAAAAGATATATGCAAAAGAAGGTTTTAAGGCATTAGAAGCACTGCATTGTAGAGCTAAGAGAATTATCTTTGAGCTACCTTGGGAGATGTCTAATGCAGATGTTATGATAAAGGCTAATTAATCTTCTTTAGCCTTTATGTACAAAGTTAGCTTAGCTGAGCTTATGTATAAAATCCACAGTAACCTGACTCCCGACCCTATGTCAGCTATTATTAAGAACAATGATAGCATTAAGCGAATTACCAACTTAGGAAAAAACTGAAAATTGATGTCCCTCGTTTTAACACCAACTGTATGATGAATTCTGTAGCTCGAAGAGGAGCAATAGTTTGGAACACTTTGGTTCCTCAACTTAATGACGATATAGACAATGTTAAGAAATACGCGATCATGGCAAGACGGTCAAACGTATTTCCGGCGCTGAGAGAAAAGATGGCCGGAAATACGTCTGCGTTCGTAGGCTATCAAAGGCTCTGCTACACCTAGATTTCGACTGCATCTCCCCTCAACTGATTAAACAGAAGGGAGGAAGATTTTAAGTATAATTAGTGTCAATAATTAGCCGATACCAGAGTATCACTTGTACTTTAGAACTTTAAGCTTTTATCGTTTTAGGCTTGTAAGATATTTTGCTTGTATTTTAGACTGTAAGTATCTATATGATTTAAGCTGGTGTATATCCTATTTATTTATTTTCTAATTGATTAAGTTATTTTACTTAATTATATTTAGACAAGTGACTCCACAAGCGAAGTGTCGCTTTAAATACTTAGCGTGTATAAATAACGATTATTGATTGATTGATAAATCTAGAAGCCATGATTTCCCCATGCAAACTCTTCGTCGACAAATTCAGCGAATAGCCGTGAGCCTTGCTTTTGGTCACTTTCTGGGGCCGCGAACTCCATTCGGTGACCCTTCCAAAAGTCTGAGTTAAGTATAATTAGTGTTAATAATTAGTCGATACCAGAGTACCACTTGTACTTTAGAATTTTAAGCTATTATCGTTTTAGGCTTGTAAGATATTTTGCTTGTATTTTAAACTGTAAGTATCTATATGATTTTAGCTGGTGTATATCCTATTTATTTATTTATTTATTTGTTTATTTTCTAATTGATTAAGTTATTTTACTTAATTATATTTAGACACGTGATTCCACAAGCGAAGGCTCGGTTTCAGTACTTATCGTGTATAAATAACGATTATTGATTGATTGATAAATCTAGAAGCCATGATTTCCCCATGCAAACTCTTCTTCGACAAATTCAGGGAATAGCCGTGAGCCTGCTTTTGGTCACTTTCTGGGGCCGCGAACTCCATTCGGTGACCCTTCTAAAAGTCTGAGTTTCTCTCATATTATTACTAATTCATCCGTGTTCTGTTGAAAATACCTGAATCTCACTGTTATTCTGTTCGCTGATAGAACACATCGACAACCGTGCCCCATACAAAAATGATCATGTCTACTTTTTTGAACAATGGAGCACGCGCTCACTATTGGTATCGTAACAAAGCAATTACGCGTTAAAAGAGCAAATCAAGTACAAACCAACCAATAAGATCGATTGTCATTTTTTTTCGAGATTTCCAGTAGTAAGCCTTTCGTTTTATTCATTCAATTTGTCAGTACTTACTTACTTAGCACTTAGATCTCTCCGCGCCAGAAGGCGCATAAGGCCGCAACCCTCGTCTTCCAACCCACTCTGTCTTCCGCTATGACTTTGACTTCTCTCCAGCTGTTCCACCCTTCACTCTTTCGCTCATTTTCCACAGTTCGTCTCCACGTGGTCTTTGGTCGACCTACTGCCCGTTTCCCTTCTGGTTGCCACCCTAACGCTACCCTGCAGTTGTCGGTTGCATCTTTTCTCAAGACGTGCCCGATCCAGTTCCAGCGCCTCCTGCGGATCTCATCACTGGTCTTATTTATTCCTGTAATATCCCCTATCCTCTCGTTGCTCACTCTCTGTGGCCACCGAATTCCGAGGATTCGTCTGAGGCACACAAACTGGAATGCGTCCATCTTCTTTTCCTCCACCTTTGTCATTTTCCATGCCTCGCATCCGTAGAGTAGTACTGGGCGTACTAGCGTCTTGAACAGCTTGATCTTCGTTTGGCGTCCTATGCTCCGTAACCTCCATATCTTGGTTAGGTTATAGAACGCCCTTCTTGCTTTATTTAGTCGGTTCCTAATATCTTCAGTTCCACCACCATCTTTCCTGACCGTTGCTCCGAGGTATACGAATTCTTCCACTTCTTCGACTTCATCTTCTCCAATCTTGACCCTGTCCTGCCGTTTTGCATTCGATCTCATCATTTGTCAGTAGAGCATATGTTTTCATTAAGCATAAAATATACTCTTGCAATTTTATAACACGTTTCGTGAAAAGCCCTATTTAATGTTTTATCCGTAGGTAGTCGTAGTCGTGCGTACCGGTAATCATGTAAGTTAAAATTCTTTAAGATTTTCACTTGTTACATCACTGAGCAGTGACACATACATAAACAACAATAGAAAATTTGAAAGTAAAAACTAAAAAACAATCGGCTCAACACAAATTAATATCTGCTTCGATCTGCTGGTCTCTTCTTTAACGAAACTTGCTCATATATGAAGATGCAAAGTGCTTTTGTCTTCTTCTAATATCTTGCCTTTCACTATCTTGACTGAGATCAATGAGGTAGCGGAAACAGATTCCACAAGGAAGTGATTTAGTGCTGTAATTTTTGTTACTCGCCCAAGTGTCAGGTGTTTGCGGATATTTACAAATCCTTGGCTGCGCTGTTGTTAGGCTCGATGTCAGAATATGCTTCATACAGTGTCTTCGTCTAAAATAATTCCGTTGCTGCACACACTTCAAAATATTCAAGAAGTCTGTTGCTGCGTAACAAACCCGATGACGGCTAATTCTCTGTTCGCGTCACGCTTTGTTATAAATAATGCAGTACTGTAGTGAAAACGTTCGTGTAAGTTGTAGAGAAGTACAAAAAGAACTATGTATCTTCCTTTCCAGCGATTTGGTCGCATATGCATATGCAAATTATTCATGGTCACAAATATTCTTCTTGTGCTTGACTTGTTCCGGCTACTAATCTCGATTAACTTTCACTTTTCCCTTTTCAAAAGAAAATGAGTATCCATTTTCCTAACAGTATTTTCTTCATTGAGGAAACAAAAGTCATCACAAAATTGTCACCATATGATCACCCAACAAGTTAGGCAACTTAAAAGAGTTCAAGGAAAGGAAGAAAAAGGGACAAGAAATGAACAAGAAGTTAAACGAAAAACTTGCAGGTGGCGTGGAAATATTAATGATGTCAAAAGGTTAAGTTAAAAACACTGAACAAAGTTAATAACACTGAATTTGATATTAACAAGCCCGTATTTATATAACCACAGCTGTGCACAGTTACTAAAAATAGACTTTGTCACATGAGCATCCTGCGTAGATTCACTCCACATTTTTTTTTTTTTTTAACCTGTACAGCTTTTATTCCAGTCTGGAATATAAATCTGGTGATTAGATACACCAAGACTCGGCAGCTTTGATTTGGTCAGTTGCCCTTGCATTCAAAATTGAGTCAAGTTCGAAATGCAGAAATTCATTTTACACAGGGCCGAAGCAAGTCCGAAATAATTGAGGGAACAAAAAGATTTTAAGCGACTTGTATTTTGAAATTTGGGGGTTTTGGGTTCGGAGGACCCATTCGACGAGTGTAAGCCAGTTCTTTGTAGGGAGGGAGGGGTGAAAGTTTTCCCAAAAAAAATCTGAAGATCATCGACTGTCTAGCTCAAAGGAAGCACAACAGTCGTACAGAGTCAGTTCATTAGTACTTCCAACACTCCCTCAGCCAACCAACCAATGGATATTCAAAAATTGCAAAACAAAACAAGGGCTGTGTCTGAATCTTGAAACCATGTTTCATCTGTACGAGTCATCATAGTAAATTTGTAGTCACTATACAAGGAACCCATTACCTGCGCTAGACTGTCTGAGTTGCCTTAGAGGCATACGTAGACACAGTATCTCTTCGGCTTTCACTGTATAGCGCGGCAGCCACGGGTGTCGATCAAACCACCCCGTCTGGAAGGACCTATTCCTGTTGTCGCAGGAATAGACTCAACAGCAGCATAATCTGTTTACCTACACCCGCCTGGAAATCAGCTGCTGTTATGTGTGGCCAGCGTATTTAAATAAACTTGTATAGTATCGTATCGTATTGTATTGTATAATCATGGCCGCTCTCATAACTCCTCTCTGGCATTTCTGAAGGGCAAAACTTTTCTATTTCTCATCCTCGATGTTCGCCTTATTTTCCTGGGGCGTTTCCCAGGATAAGAGCAACTTCTGCTTCTATTTTCGAGGTTTTTGAGGGGCTATTGCTGAGTTTAGGTCGTGTTCCAAGAACGATTCCAGATATGAAGAAAGTGAGGCGCCTGGATATCAAGATGATTTGACACATGCATATTTTGTCACATCTCTCGTTTGCTGTAATTTTCTTAGATGCTTTTATCACCGAATAAAAGAAGTAAAAATAGGAACTGGGGAAATGGTACTGTAATTAAAGTTTATCAGCAATGATTCTATCCGGAATTATTGACATCTTGCTGTTTCAAACTTCTGGGAGAAGAAATTCTATTTTCAACATTTCATACTTGTGAGTTTTTACTTTTCGGTAAAGCGGAGGGGCAAGCCCTGGCCCCCCGGTAAAAATAATTCTGTGATCATACAAATCTGGCTGCGTCTTCAAAGCAACCAAAGCGTGATGACAACTGTCATCAATCGTGGGTTGCTTCGTGAAAACGCAGCCAGATTTGCATGACCACATGATTATTTTTGTATTTTTTGTTTTAAAATGCCATTCTGTACTTGCTAGAGCTAAAATGGACCTTCATTTCGAACCAAAACGTATCAAGAAAATTAACCAGTTTTCCCTTGCGTGACTTTGACAGTTACAAGCTAGGCACTTACACAAATTCCTGACATTCATCTCAATAAACCGGGCTGGAATCTTCTTTTTAAACACTTCAGCCCGTTTACCGGGCCAGCCGCCTAACGCTCCCCTCAAATAAACAGGCCATTACAATTTGTGTATAAATAGAAGCCAAAATCATATGCTGTAATTTCGTTACCACAAGACTAATATTTTTTACCACCTAGAGGTATTTTATGTAAACTGTACCCAGGATGGATAGCTAAATCCGGTGGAAAAGCCAGGATTTAAAATTTAAAAATAATAAATGACCGGTTTTCAATTTTGGTTTGGTGTTATGGAGAAATCGCCAAAACAATCAACATAAAAAATCAGGCTCCAAAAAGTCATAATATTTAGCGCGGGAACAGCAGTAGATCCGCAATTTGACAAAATCTGATTACAAGTCAACTTACTAAGGCTAGCACACGCAAGAAAAACACTGATCTATCTTGCGGTGTCTTTCGATTCCAAACGTTTATATCAAACATCGTAAATGGGGTCTGTACATAAGACAAATAATGTACAAATTATCTTCGGGATGCGTTTTTGTCGCGTGGCCATGTCACGCGATAGTTGTCAGTATGATTCAGCAACGCACGCACACAAGTGCCAAGCCCTGGAGCGTTTGTGCTACCGTCGCATATCATCATCATATCATATATCTTTATTTACCCTCGGATTTGTAGAGTAGCTTGGTGTAGCTAACATCTCCGAGCATTTACCCTCCCAACCATGATACACCACAGAAGACAGACCACAACACCGAGAACGACATGCCCTACTCTTTACGACAAGTGTGCGGGTTCTTTTGCATAGTACACGTACCGTACCATGAGCTATTATGAGAAACAACACGAAAATCTCCTTTGATCAAACTACCAAAAAGGACATCCAAATCGCAAAAATTTTGGCATTACAAAAAAGTTGAATCTATTCAGTCGATGAAAATCTACAAACGTGGGATATTATTATGCGAATATTTACTCAAGATGTCTACGTTAATGCTAACAATTATTTATCTCGGACACTCACCAATACGATGATCTTGTAAAAGCAGGATCTCTTTTTTAACAGATATTTTGTGTGTGCGCTTCCTGATTCACAGCAATCTTGACTAGAAAAAAATTGCGAATCTCATAACATGTTGCACGTAGTACTCGGCACCTCGACGGCCCGTTTAGTTTCCTGTTAGCGCGTAACGTCATTAAGTTTATCGACAGCGAATCCCGTTAGTCTGTCAGTGGCCAAATTTCGTTTTTGATTGGCTGTGCTGATAATGAAAAGCCACAAAACAAAGATCACTGGTTGCTGCAAAGTCATACAATAATGTACTTATTTATAATTTTGAGCAAGAGCAAGCCGATAAAACGTAGACTTGATTTAATTAAGTGGTGTACAGGTGAAGCATGATCTACGTTGTATCGGTCCTTGCTCAAAATATTTAGTTCTCGACTTATAACGCCATTTGGTCGCATAGGTCGACTTGTTGACCTTTGCGGGCTATTAATCTCGATTAACTTTCATTTTTTCTCTCTTTTCAAAAGGAAATTTACGGCTCGCCGGATAAAAGGACCACTCTCACGAAAATCTACTGGATGTTGCAAATCGAGTATTTAATTATTGTTTATTCGATCCGATCTAAAAGGAAAATTACACGAGTTCAATCATTTAAAAACCGATAAAACTGTTTTTGAAACTGACCTAAGTTAACAACTATGAAATTCGCACAAATCAAGATTACTTACTTCTGTCACGATATCCAGTAAATAACAAACGGTTTAGCAGTAGCGTAACAAAACTGGTCAGAAAAATGTTCAGATCAACATACCGAGGTCCCCACTGTAAAAGGGGGAAACCACAAAAAAAAAAAAAAAAAAAGATTACGAAACTAATTGTCAATCAAAATCACCTATCACAGGAAATCAATAGTGTTGCTTAGATAAAAGTTCTCAACCATTCTAAATTAATAAATATGTAAAAACGTTCATTTTGACAGCAAAACAATTAGTATTTGTTTACTCAACAGTATTTTCTTGATTAAGGAAAGAAAAGTCATCACAAAATTGTCACCATATGATTACCAAACAAGTTTTGCTATTTAAAATAGTTCAAGAAAGAAAGAAAAAAAGAGACAAGAAATAAAGTTTTAGAGGAAATTAAACGAAAAGCTTGCCGGGGGCGTGGAAATATTAATGATGTCAAAAGGTTAAGTCAAAACACTGAACAAATAAAGTTAATAACACTGAATTAATTTTGATATTAACAAGCCCGTAATTACATAACCACGGCTGCGCGGCACTATCACTAAAAATATAGACTTTGCCACATGACCACCCCACGTAGATTCACTCCATAGTTAGATCTACCCAACCTCGTTCCCAGGACCTTTTCCCTTCCCTGGCTTACCCCCAAGCCAGGGAAGGGAAAAGGTCCTGGGAACGAGGTTGAAATCTACCGAATGCAAATGTATCAGTGACAGAGGCAGGCGATGGCGATGCAAAACAAAAGAAAACTGTATAAATATGTGGAGTTGGTTTTTTATAAGGAGGTAAGAATAGTTAGTACCAAACTGACTTTTGCTGCAATGTTTTTGATAGATGAAAACTCTTAAACAAAGGCACAGTGCATTTCAATGATCCAAGAGGCTTAGTAAAGTAATTACACGTGATTACAAAACTCGAATATTTATTTATTTATTGGAACTATACTATCCCTGGTGTTACCAATAAAAATATAAAAATCATCGACTGTCTTGCTCAACGGAAGAACAACAGTTGTACAGAGTCAGTTCATTAGTACCTGAAACACTGCCTTGACACCCAAGCTCAAGTCGGTGGAAATAGACTTTTAATCGGCTAACTCAATGTTGTACCCAATTGAAATCCCCCGGGATTAAGATTCATTATGTATTTTATTTGCATGATAATGTAACGTTCATATTTAAATGATTTGCAAATACCTGGAACAAAACGTTTTATTCTCAAAGGGTTTGAATCGGGTAAAACATTGAGTTAGCCGATTAGGTCTATTCAATATACGCCTCTCACGTTTCCTTGGTAACTAGATAGGACGAGGAATTCAAAGGCGCATTGATGCCCGTATACCTTTTCGAAACTAATTCGTTTCGTTTCGCATATGTTTATCGAAACGTAATTTTGCTACAAATGGGACATGCTTTCCCGCAAAAAAAAAAAAAAATGAAAACAAATATTCATGATCCTTACAAGTTTTGTAACTATGGTTCATGATTGATGATTCAGCTTCCACCCCCGACCAAGTGACCAACATCTAATTTCTCCCACGACTGAGATCATGGCTTAGTCATCTTATGTCGTAGCAAAGACGCTCAGCTCCGCTGACGAGGTCCGCGTGGGAGGAAAGTTTATACCGTCCTGAATGTGAAAGTGTTACTTAACTGTTATTTGCCAACGATGACAAAGCGAAAGAAAAGTATTGACAGAGAAGAACTAAATCATTATACAAAGTAAACTCCACTACAAGTTAAGGATGTATTTTAAAAGCCCAGTGGAAACATCATCAACTACATCAGTGTACGTTATATGGATTTATCCATATAACGTACACAAAAGCACCCAGCAACTTTAAAAAATTTAATGCAGCGAATTTTTAAGGCAGACATTGAAAAGATTCCTTTTCATATCCCTGAAAGTTTCCATCACAAAGACGATGCGCTCTGGGGATGGGAACAATTGTTTAAAGATATATGCAAAAGGAAGGTTTTAAGGCATTAGAAGCACTGCATTGTAGAGCAGAGCAGAGAATTATCTTTGAGCTACTTTGGGAGATGTCTAATGCAGATGTTATGAAAAAGGCTAATTGATCTTCTTTAGCCTTTATGTATAAAATGCTTATGTATAAAATCCACAGTAACCTGACTCCAGACGCTATGTCAGCTATTATTAAGAACAATAATATCATTAAGCGAATTACCAACTTAGGAAAAAACTGAAAATTGATGTCCCTCGTTTTAACAACAACTATATGAAGAATTCTGTAGCTCAAAGACGGGCAATAGTTTGGAACACGTTGGTTCCTCAACTTAATGACGATATAGACAATGTTGTTGCGTTACCGAAAATCGCAACGGACTGGACTCTAATCTACGGCCATTAAGCTCACGTGATTTTATATGTAACACGTCTTATTATATGGAGGAGAGTGTTTTACTGGGAACTAAACCACTCGTAGATTCCATACGTCACTACATCCGGGACCCGAGTGGCGTATTTTCCGTATGTCACCTTTGTGAGTGTCGTATCGTTCAATGACGTCACGATTCCCGCCATTTTCCCCGCCTTTTTTATAAAGCCCAGCCGTATTTGTAAAACTTGACTACTTTGAAACACAATAAAATCGGAATTTATCAATATTTAGTCTCCATATAATAAAAAGAACATTACACGTTGGCTCGAAGATATGAATTTTATGTTCTCGTGGCAAGAACAATATCTCGTGCAAACGAGAACATTCAGTAAGACACAGGAGCAATACGCAGATACAAACACAAAGACGCAGGTGCACAAGACTTGATATGAACACTAAGATACAGATTCGCAAGACGTCATACAGACACCTAGACCCAGATGCATAATAGTAGATACGAACACTAAAACAGATGTACAAGAACACAAGCGAACACTAAGACACATACACAAAAGGAGACGCTGGCACAGACTAACACAGGCTTAAACAAGAACATGCAATCAGACACAGGAGCACAAAGCAAACGCTAATGCAAAGGCGCACACGAGAACATACAAGCACTAAGGCACGGCGCAAGAGTACATGCATAGACTTAAAATAGGCAAACAAGTAACACAAACACTAAAGCAGAGGTGCACAAGAGTGGATACAAACATTAAGATACAGACGCATAAGTACATATGCACAATTGAATAAACGCGTAAAAGAGTACACACAAACATTACGACACAGCAGGAGCCCCTTTACTGGGAGCCTCCATATGCAGTAGATCTTTGAGTCAACCTTTGCGCGTATCTTTCTATTTTTAGAACGAATCCTTGAGCAGGAGACTTGCATTTACATACATTTACATCAATTTGCACGATTTAAATACAGTTTTACTGCTTTATTTGTCTTAAGACAATTACTTTACTCTGATTGGCCTTAAAAAACCAATGCGTGCAGAGCCGAGGAACACGTGGCGTTCTAAAAATAAAAAGATACTGGCAAAGGTTGACTCATAACGACATGTATGAGAGAGGCAAGCTCCTTCTCATGTGCTCCTGGACACAGACTCACCAGAGTACATAGAACCACTACAGCATAGATCCATGAGAGTACATAAAAACACTACAGAAGGGTACCAGAGAGTCTACGAAAACACAAAGACCGAGGGAAACAAGAGTAGTAACAAGAATTGACACAGGGACGAACAAGAGAGCGCATAAACACTAAAACAAAGGACAAACGGCTAAATACAAACACCAAACAGGTGCTTAGCAGTACATGCAAACATGTAAACAAAGGAACACAAGAACAAACAAAAAAACAAAGAATAAGAAACAGTCGCATAAGATTGCATGCGAAAACTATTACGTAAGCGCACATTCAAGAACACTCGCAAACATCAAGACAAAGGAATTCAAGAGTACGCAAAACAGTAAAACGTAGGCACACAAGAGTCTTCGCAAACACTTGGACATAGGTGCACAAAATTATGCCCGAACACTTAGACATATTTGTGCAAGAGTACACACGAACACATAGATATAGGCGCGCAAGAATCTACGAAAACATTTAGAAAAAGACGCACGAGAGTACAGAAAAAAACAAGTAGACTAACAAAAACACATAGACAAAGGCGCACACGATTACAAACAAACACTTAGATATAGGTGCCCAAGAGTCTACGCAAATACTTAGAAACAGGCGCATGAGAGTACTCACGAACACTTAGACATTGACGCAAAAGAATAAATACAAACACGTAAACCAGACCCAAAGGGATAAGTACAAAGCTGTTGACCTTGTCTCACAAGAGTAAATACGAACACTTGGACAAAGTCGTTCGAGAGAGTACATACAAACACCGAGCCACAGACGCGCAAAAGTAAATTAATACAAACCCGTAGGCATGTACGAACAAGAGTACATACAAACAATTGGATATAGGCATGCGGGAGTGCATACAAACACTTTGAAATAGCCGCACAAGAGTGCACGCAAACACTAAGATACGGACACAAATCAGTACATGGAAAAAGTAAGAGACAAGGGCACAACAGTACAATTACGAACACAAGGACGCACAAGAATACATACTTAGATTCAGAAGCGTACGTGCATAACAGTACACGCAAACGCTCCAACACGGGACTCTAAACGATAAGAGACAAACGAAAAAGAGTAAAAACGCTTATACGCAGCCGCACAAGAGTACACGCAACCACCAAGAAACAAGCGCACAAAAGATTTCCTAAAGTTAGGTTGGATGGGATGTTAAGATTCTTGAAAGTGATTAAAGGGTAACATTCAAAAATCGTGGCTTATAACAACCTCTGTATTTCCAAAGACAGTTAATAGACATTGCAGTTTTAATCTCAACCTTTGGAGGAAAAGACCCTTTCTGGTTGACACTGGCTTTAAGAACACAGTCATTTGGCCGCGCATTTTTCTAGCGTTTACAAGCTTAAATTTTCAGCCGCTTTTTTTTTTTTTTTTTTTGTTTCTCTGCGTAGATTTTGCGCATTTCAATTTCAGTGTGGGGTAGAAAGGGTCATTATCTTTTAATAAACATGACATCTATAAAAAAATAAGAGACAACAGCATAGTTTTTTAGCGCATTTTTTTTTCCAGACAAGCTTCCATTTAGATGCAGGCTTAAAGTACAGCTAAACTAATGTTTTTCGTCTGCAATATTAATCTCCCCACCAAAAGCAAAGATGTTTTACCATTATGTCCCGAGCAAGACGCGCAAATTTGTCAAAACTAGCAGTAATTAGAGCCCACGACCGTGATGTGAAAGGCATGAGTCTATTCTCGATTTTAAGGCAAAATTTCTTTGAAAACAGGAATGCAAAGCAGTTTCTGAGGTTAAATCAAGAAGAGACCTGTGCTCTCATATCACGGTCGTGGGTTCAAATTACTAATAATTCTGCCAAGTTTACGTGGTTTTCACGGCACAGAAAAAGTGAGACTGTGGGTAACAGTAATATGCGTTTGCTTTGGATGAGGAGATTTATATTAGAAACGAGAAATATTTAAGCTTAGGTACAATTTTATTATGCGCAATTTTTAGATTTCATTTTTGTCTTCACGCAAACGCTTTTTCTACTAGCGATTTTGCAACAGAACGCGTTTGTAGCTTGCCATGTTGATGTTAAGAGCCTCCTTGAGTTTTTCATCTCGTGCTAGAATTCCTTTACTCTAGGAAAGTTCCTCAAAGTGTTATAATAGATTTCTATAGAAAATCGCTAGTTATCTCGCACGAGATGGTATAACATTTCTCGTTGGTTATTTTTTCAAGCTAAGGTTTTTGTGCTTTTTTTTTGCGATAATTTTTGCCAGGGGAAACGCTGTGCAAATTGTGTCAAATTTTCCTGCCAAAAAACTTAGAAAAATACCGGCGCTTAAAATACGCATGCGCCATTTTTTTTTTTTTAAGAATTACCAGATACTTTGTTTTAAATAAAAGAATAATAAAGATGTATATTAATTAAAAAACACGGACAATAGAAGTGTAAATACTGTTTATTGCATCATTTTATTTATATCAATGAAATGAGAAATTAAGACACTTGAAAGGGTATTGAAAACTATAATATTCTTTATTATATTTAAAAAAAATTGGCGCATGCGTATTTTAAGCGCCCGTATTTTTTCTAAGTTTTTTGGCGGGAAAATTCGCTAAGGTCAACCAAGGTCATGTTAAGTGATGAGTCTTTGTAGCTTACAATACCAACGTCAACGAGAAAATAAAGTGTTTAGAATTCTTCAAATCTAATATGAGCATAAGCTCGAGCTTGGTTTGCTATAATAGTAGTAGTAGTAATAAT
This sequence comes from Montipora foliosa, assembly GCF_036669935.1. Classification (NCBI taxonomy): domain Eukaryota; kingdom Metazoa; phylum Cnidaria; class Anthozoa; order Scleractinia; family Acroporidae; genus Montipora; species Montipora foliosa. Next base: position 755,965 of record NC_090878.1, on the reverse strand, counting down.
AGTAATAGACCAATAGTCTCTTCTCATTAATGTCCACTTTATTAATTGATGCTCTGTTCGACCTTGGAAAGCAGTTTTCTATGTTTCACCCACTCCACCCTAGCCCCACAAACCCAGTTTCTCTCCCCCAACACTCACATGCATGAATTAAGCAGCCCCTGAAGCTGTCAAGTGAGTCTCAAACTAGTTGCACTCTGCTTGTTAATGTCAACCTTATCAATGCTCTGTTCAACTTTGGAGAAGCATTCTTTGATATTTTACTCATACCACCATAGCCCAAC